>NW_024742232.1:0-7803 GCF_018991925.1 Homarus americanus
TTACTGGTGTTGGTGTAACTTGCGCGACTGATGAGGAGGAGGAGGAGGAGGAATAAGAGGAAGAGGAGACTGGTGAATATAATGGTGGTCAGGAGGTGGTGTATGCTCGTTAAGGGTCACGTGTTGGTCAGAAGGGGTGAACGCTAGCCATAGGTCAGCAGGAGTGGACGCTGGTTATAGGTTACGTGTTGTTCAGAAGGGGTGAACGCTAGCCATAGGTCAGGAGAGGCGGACGAAAACATGTTACAGGGAATCTCACTGAACTTAACACCGCTAATGTTTGTGTCTAGTGTGGTAGTATAAGTACATCCAGGGGTGCGGTGAGTTGAGTGGATACATCGTTTGCTTCTTGTCCTAAGGGTCGCCCCGCCCCTAGTCCATCCAGTTGTGAACGGGTACTAAACTACCGTTGGGGTCCTTGGGGGAAATGGTAGTGGTCGAGGGTAGTTCCATCCACACTACCTCCTTGTGTTCTAGCCGCTTAAATACCAGAAGGGTGATTAAATGCTCCGGTGATGAAATGCTCCGGTGATGAAATGCTCCGGTGATGAAATGCTCCGGTGATGAAATGTTCCGGTGATGAAATGCTCCGAGGTATTTTCAAAGCTTTCGTGATGTCTGTTTATCTCTTATTATTGTCAAGATTTTGGCTCAACGCCGACCTGAAGAAGTATATCTGAATGAATGAAAACTTTACTCATAACGGGAAACGTCGATGGTCGGGGTTTTTTGAAGTTGAAGATTTTTTGAGTTGATAAAAAAAAAGTTACAAGTTGTTTCCTCGATCATAAGGTAAATAAATTGTTATTGCTTAAATAATTAAAACATCTCCATATTTTAGAAGGATAATTATTGAAGAACTAAATCAGAGCTGAGTTTTATATCTCTTAACATCTCGGTACAACCTTCAACTATTGACGGTAGTGACGGTACATATTGAAGTAAATAAAATGTAGGTGAAATATGTGGGTTAATTGACTCCCATGATCGGTGTCACAGTCCTTCCCATCACCTATCTTCTGTTCCACCTGCTGGGGGCGGCGTCACAACCCATTTTTTTTCCACGATGAAGGAGGGGGGAGGGGGAGGCGTCACAGATAATTGATCCAGGAAGCTGCCGTGACCAGCGGACGTCCGGCCGATGACACTGACTGATGGTCCATTTACCCCAAGAGCCAGATTGTTCACCACCGCCACCAACCACCACCATTAACCACCACCACCACCACCATTAACCACCACCACCAACCACCATTAACCACCACCACCATTAACCACCACCACCACCACCATTAACCACCACCACCAACCACCATTAACCACCACCACCATTAACCACCACCACCATTAACCACCACCACATTTATCTCTTCATATTCTGAATATTTTTTTTCTTCATTAAAGTCTAAGTTGATTGGTCATTAATATATCATAATACTTAAGATAATTATATGTGATAACTAAACTATACAAGTTATCTATCTTAGTGTTATACTTGGTGATCACAACCCACTATACAACCTTACAAATACCTACAACCTAAACCATATATAAGATAACTTCTCCCCACAATACCTCACAATAAGTAGATAAACAGACATAGAGGAAAATTATTAATAAATCAAATAATTAATGAGGGTGAAGGGAGAATAGTGAATCTGCAGGACTTTTATTATATTTGATTGTTGTTTGAGGTATGGTTAGGTTAGGTTAATGGTGTGAACGTGAGTATTATTTGTAGTATTAACACCAGGTAGATATTTCATAGCTTGCGTAAAATACAAGATTATATAGAAAATTTAAAGGTGTAAATTACTATGTAGAAAGTAATTGTCGTGTAAATATTTAAGGTGTAAAAATGTTGGTACGTCCAGGTGTCTGTTTAAGTAAAAATTTAATTGATTCGATGTGATTTACGTAAATAAACTTAAGATTTAAACACAAACCAGACAAGAGTTATGTAATTTTACGCAAAAAATATATAAATAAATAAATAAATAAAAAATAAGACAAAGACATCCCAGCCAAGAAGTATTAAATTTTACGGAACTAAAAATTTTCATGAAAACACAATCCAAAAGAAGACTTAATTTAACTAAACGTAAATAAACTTAAGAGTTAATAAAGTAAGATTAAAACACAGGTTAGTTAAGTCCACCTCGCCACATACATCACATTATAATTAGGAAGATCAGTTTAAGATAATACTTGAGCAAGAAAGCCATCCAGAACTCGTTACCCGGAGAACCTCAAGTGCTGATGATGACTGACTCTAGGTATTTTTATGTAGTGGATTTAAGACCTCATAATTAAAGGCTAGTCGAATATATGACGGTGTTTACATTATGTGTGTGTGTGTCTGTGTTTTGGTTATAGCTTTGTGTGAGTGTGTTTTGTTGTGTTCGTTGAGTGTGTCTGTGTTTTGGTTATAGCTTTGTGTGAGTGTGTTTTGTTGTGTTCAGTGAGTGTGTCTGTGTTTTGGTTATAGCTTTTTATAGCTTTGTGTGAGTGTGTTTTGTTGTGTTCGTGAGTGTGTCTGTGTTTTGGTTATAGCTTTGTGTGAGTGTGTTTTGTTGTGTTCAGTGAGTGTGTGTATGTTTTGGTTATAGCTTTGTGTGAGTGTGTTTTGTTGTGTTCGTTGAGTGTGTCTGTGTTTTGGTTATAGCTTTGTGTGAGTGTGTTTTGTTGTGTTCAGTGAGTGTGTGTGTGTTTTGGTTATAGCTTTGTGTGAGTGTGTTTTGTTGTGTTCAGTGAGTGTGTATGTTTTGGTTATAGCTTTTTATAGCTTTGTGAGTGTGTTTTGTTGTGTTCGTTGAGTGTGTGTCTGTGTTTTGGTTATAGCTTTGTGTGAGTGTGTTTTGTTGTGTTCGATGAGTGTGTGTGTGTTTTGGTTATAGCTTTGTGTGAGTGTGATTTTTGTGTTCGTTGAGTGTGTGTCTGTGTTTTGGTTATAGCTTTGTGTGAGTGTGTTTTGTTGTGTTCAGTGAGTGTGTGTCTGTATTTTGGTTATAGCTTTGTGTGAGTGTGTTTTGTTGTGTTCAGTGAGTGTGTGTATGTTTTGGTTATAGCTTTTTATAGCTTTGTGTGAGTGTGTTTTGTTGTGTTCGTTGAGTGTGTGTCTGTGTTTTGGTTATAGCTTTGTGTGAGTGTGTTTTGTTGTGTTCAGTGAGAGTGTGTTTTGGTCATAGCTTTGTGTGTGTGTGTGTGCTATGGATGACGGTAGGGACGATATGAACTAGACTCACATACATAACAAACTGTATTTCTTCTCCACCACAAAAACTCTATTATAATCTACATATACTTACCCACTCAAACATATACAAGACAGGAGACCTTCTACAAACACTGGATGAATCTTATAATACCAGGGATAGTCACAGATACTAAGACGGGGAGAAGCGGTGAACGAATAAACGAAGGGTCAAAGGGTTATAGGTCAAGGTTACTGTGACCCCCAGATGATAACTTGTCTTCATTGTTACACCTTCATCGAGTCTGGTCAAGTTCATCGTTAGTTTTTGTTGACATTTCAGTGTATAGAGTCAAGTTTATGTTGGTTTGTGTTATCTGACTATAAGGTGGGGTTATGGGTCCCGTGTGTGTGTGTGTGTTCAATCGGTGAGCTTTGTCAATACGTGGTAAGTTCCGATATGGTCTGGCACGTATCATATGCCATTGTGACACAGCGAGGAGGTAGATGTGTTACGTGTCATATGTTATTGTGATGCGTCGAGATAAGAACAGAACTAATAAAACAATCCCTCGGGAGACATCTGAGGAGTATGTAGGTGATTGAAGACTGGCTGGTCCCGCTGGATGTCTGGTAAAGACGTGTCTGAGATGGCGAGCGTGCACAGTATCGGGTTCGTATTTTTAGTTCTGTAAAGAGAAGAAAATGAATTTATTATGTCTGGAGGATATTCGTAAAATCAGAAATTTCCAGAAAATCATAGACACAGGAGCGAATACTGAGAGCCTCGGGGGTGGGGGATATTTCACTAACAGCTGCAAGATTACTGGGTGTATGAAGTCACTCTTGCACATAACAACAGAGGCTCTCTCTCTCTCTCAGTTGGTTATTCATTAACAGATAGTGGAAATAACGTCATCCTAAGATGTTGTGAAACTAGAGGAGTGAATATGATGTTTACTCCTTCTGCAGAGATTGTTTTTTTTTAAAGACTACATCAAGGTCTGGTTGTTGCCTCCATCAATTAGTCGTCTCCCCATCTACAGTTTTCTCTCTACGACTTAACAACACAAAGTGAGTCGGTCATCTCAAGGCCTGTGTAAGCACTGAGTGAATCAACAGCTGTGAGATACGTGACTTAGATTTCAGGTTTTGTTGCGTATCATCTTAATTAGTAAAGATCATATTTCTTGTTTTTAATAATATCTTTCCATCAGAGGTGAAGAGGAGGAAGGGCCAGATTTTGAACCTTGACTTGAGGGTTAGAGTTCATGTATTGTACTCGTATTGTGTTGTTCTCCTTATTGTAAACAGCCAATTAGTGTCTCTGGTGTATTGTACCGGAGCTTCTGGCCTCCTTCAGTACAGTTATGAACCGTCGTTGTTATTTCAGTAAACAAAACAGAGGGTGGTTATGGTGTCACTGTATACACCACTACTGCCATCATCACCACCATCCTTTACCATCACTATCATCTCCAACTATTATCATTATCCATCACCATCACCGTCATCCCTCACCATCACCCCTCACCATCACCCTCATCCCTCACCATCACCCCTCACCGTCATCTCTCACCATCACCCCTCACCATCACCCCTCACCGTATCTGAAGTATTTTACAATAATTTAATGTGTCTTGTATTTATGTTATCTATATCAGTTTGATATTCCAGTGAAAAATACCCCATCCCCCACCCTCCTACCATCCCCTCACCTCCACCCTTCCCTTACCCTCACCCCTCACACCACCATTCCTCCCAAACCATCCCACCCCCCATCCCTCACCCCACCATCCCCTCACCCCTCCCTCCTATCCCCCACCATCCCCCTCACCCTCCCTCACTATCCCTCACCATCCCCCACCCTCCCTCCCTCATTATCTCTCACCCCAAACCATTCTCACCCTCACCATCCCTCACCCCTCACCATCCCCCTCACCCTCACCATCTTCCCTCACCATCCCCTCACCCTCACCATCTTCCTCACCATCCTCACCCCCACACCTCTCTCACCATCCCTCACCCCTCACCATCCCTCACCATCCCCACCACCATCTTCCTCACCATCCCTCACCCCTCACCATCTTCCTCACCATCCCTCCCCTCACCATCTTCCTCACCATCCCTCACCCTCACCATCTTCCTCATCATCCCTCACCCCTCACCATCTTCCTCACCATCCTCACCCCTCACCATCTTCTCCTCACCATCCTCACCCTCACCATCTTCCTCACCATCCCTCACCATCTTCCTCACCATCCCTCACCCCTCACCATCTCCTCACCATCCCTCACCCCTCACCATCTTTCCTCACCATCCCCTACCCTCACCATCTTCCTCACCATCCCCTCACCATCTTCCTCACCATCCCCTCACCAGGGTTATAGTAGTTCTAAACACAAGGCCTGAGTCCTGACACAAGGGGCCCCTGGATGGTGAGTTAGGACAGACAGACAGACAGACAGACAGACAGACAGACAGACAGAGAGACAGAGAGAGACAGACAGACAGACAGAGAGAGACAGAGAGACAGACAGACAGACAGACAGACAGAGACAGACAGACAGACACAGACAGACAGACAGAGAGAGACAGACAGACAGACAGACAGACAGACAGACATACAGAAGATCTAACAATAGCCAAGTTCTGATGAAGAGATGAGAGTAGAGGCAAGAGGAGGAGATGGGAGACAAGAGACGGAGATAGTGGAGACAAGAGGAGGGAGATAGTAGAGACAAGAGGAGGAGATAGAGACAAGAGGAGGAGATAGTGGAGACAAGAGGAGGAGAGACAGAGGAGATAGTGGAGACAAGAGGAGGAGATAGTAGAGACAAGAGGAGGAGATAGTAGAGACAAGAGGAGGAGATAGTGGAGACAAGAGGAGGAGATAGTAGAGACAAGAGGAGGAGATAGTGGAGACAAGAGGAGGAGATAGTGGAGACAAGAGGAGGAGATAGTGGAGACAAGAGGAGGAGATAGTAGAGACAAGAGGAGGAGATAGTAGAGACAAGAGGAGGAGATAGTGGAGACAAGAGGAGGAGATAGTAGAGACAAGAGGAGGAGATAGTAGAGACAAGAGGAGGAGATAGTGGAGACAAGAGGAGGAGATAGTAAGAGGAGGAGATAGTGGAGACAAGAGGGAGATAGTAGAGACAAGAGGAGGAGATAGTGGAGACAAGAGGAGGAGAGGTGAGGAGAAGAGGAGGAGATAGTAGAGACAAGAGGAGGAGATAGTAGAGACAAGAGGAGGAGATAGGAGACAAGAGGAGAGATAGTGGAGACAAGAGGAGGAGATAGTAGAGACAAGAGGAGGAGATAGTAGAGACAGAGGAGATAGTGAGACAAGAGGAGGAGATAGGAGACAAGAGGAGGAGATAGTAGAGACAAGAGGAGGAGATAGTGGAGACAAGAGGAGGAGATAGTAGAGACAAAGAGGAGGAGAGGTGGAGACATGAGGAGATAGTAGAGACAAGAGGAGAGAGAGACAAGAGGAGGAGATAGTGGAGACAAGAGGAGGAGATAGAGGAGACAAGAGGAGGAGATAGTAGAGACAAGAGGAGGAGATAGTAGAGACAAGAGGAGGAGATAGTAGAGACAAGAGGAGGAGATAGAGACAAGAGGAGAGATAGTAGAGACAAGAGGAGGAGATAGGAGACATGAGGAGATAGTAGAGACAAGAGGAGGAGATAGTGGAGACAAGAGGAGAGATAGTAGAGAAGAGGAGGAGAAGGAGACAAGAGGAGGAGATAGAGACAAGAGGAGGAGATAGTGGGAGACAGGAGGAGATAGGAGACAAGAGGAGGAGAAGTAGAGACAGAGGAGGAGATAGGGAGACAAGAGGAGGAGAGATAGAGAGAAGAGGAGGAGATAGTGGAGACAAGAGGAGGAGATAGTGGAGACAAGAGGAGGAGATAGAGACAAGAGGAGGAGACAAGAGGAGGAGATAGTAGAGACAAGAGGAGGAGATAGGGAGACAAGAGAGATAGTAGAGACAGAGGAGGAGATAGTAGAGACAAGAGGAGGAGATAGTAGAGACAAGAGGAGGAGATAGTAGAGACAAGAGGGAGATAGTGGAGACAAGAGAGGAGATAGTAGAGACAAGAGGAGGAGATAGTAGAGACAAGAGGAGGAGATAGTAGAGACAAGAGGAGGAGATAGGAGACAGAGGAGGAGATAGTGGAGACAAGAGGAGGATAGTAGAGACAAGAGGAGGAGATAGTAGAGACAAGAGGAGGAGATATAGGAAGAGATAGTAGGACAAGAGGAGGATAGTAGAGACAAGAGAGAGAGAAAGAAAGGAGGAGATAGTAGAGACAAGAGGAGGAGATAGTGGAGACAAGAGGAGGAGATAGTAGAGACAAGAGGAGGAGATAGTAGAGACAAGAGGAGGAGATAGATGGTAAGCAAAGGTTCAAATCCATGTAACTTACCAGAAGGACTTTTTTCCCAGCGTTGGTATTGTTGTGTTGGGGGGGAATTATTGTAACTCTGTACAAGGAGGCTATTGTTTAACCTGTGTTTATTACGATACTACCCGTCTATTGTATTGTTCCGTCTACTGTGTTGTCCCGTCTACTGTGTTGTCCCGTCTTCTGTGTTGTCCC
>NW_024742233.1:0-17658 GCF_018991925.1 Homarus americanus
GGTGGTCACAGGAGTGTGGTGGTGGTGGTGATGCATCAAGCAGGAGTGTGGTGGTGGGTGGTGGTGTCACAGGAGTGTGTGGGTGGTGGCGGTGATGGTCACAGGAGTGTGGTGATGGTGGTGATGGTCATAGGAGTTTGGTGGTGGTGGTCACAGGAGTGTGGTGGTGGTAAGTGATGGGTCAGCAGGAGTGTGGTGGATGGTGGTGATGGTCAGGGAGTGTGGGTGGTGATGGTCACAGGAGTGTGGTGGTGGTGGTGGTAGGTCAAGCAGTGAGTGTGCAGTGTGGTTGTTCGTGCTCTGTACAAGTTCAATATACAGGATGCATCACAAACACCTGTGGCAGATTTTGTAGGTCTGATTTACTGGACAAGAGATATGCACACAAGGAGAGTAGCGCTTCAACCTGGTCCGCTGGTCAATTGGTTTCTATGATGACGTATGGCAAGTGGATACACAGCTCTATACAATGCCAGGCAAGACACTACATGGGACATGTAATATTGCTGCTAGCTAGGAAGGAATAAACACATAAATGGAGCACATAATATACATAGCATAATATAAATACAGCATACAGAATATACATACAGTGGTGATGGTCACAGCAGTGTGGTGGGTGGTGGCAGGTACACAGGAGTGTGGTGGTGATGGTCAAGCAGGAGGTGGGTAAGAAAATGCACACAGTGTGGTGTGGGTGGGTGGTGGTGGGTCACGTGATGCGGTGGTGGCCGCATGTGGTGGTGGTGGTGGTGGTGGTCATGGAGTATGGTGGTGGTGTTGGTGGGTCACAGGAGTGTGGTGGTGGTCAAGGAGAAGTGTGGTGGTGGTGGTGGTGGTCACAGTGAGTGTGGTGGTGGGTCGCTGGTGATGTGGTGGTGGTGGTGGTCACAGGAGGTGGGGTGGTGGTGGTGGTCACGGAGTGTGGTGGTGTTCACAGGAGTGTGGTGTGTGGTGGTGATGGCCTGCTGGTGAGTTGTGGTGGTGGTCACAGGAGCGTGGTGGTAGGCAGGTCTGGTGAGTGTGGTGGTGGCATGGTCACAGGAGTGTGTGGGGTGGTGGCGGTGGCTCACTGGAGTGTGGTGGTGGTGGGTCAGCAGGAGTGTGGTGGTGGTGGTGGTGGATGGTCACAGGAGTGTGGTGGTACGCAGGAACGTGGTGGTGGTGTTGGTGGTCAAAGGAGTATGGTGGTGGTGTGATACAGGAGTGTGGTGGTGGTGGTGGTCAAGCAGGAGTGTGGTGGCGGTGGTGGGTCACAGGAGCGGGGGTGGTGGTGGTGTCACCGGAGTGTGGTGGTGGTGGTGGTGGTGATGGTCATTATGAGTGGGTGGTTGTGGTGGTGGTGGTGGATGGTCGTTGGAAAGAGTGGTGGTGGTGGTCGTTATGAGGTAGTGGTGTTGGTGGTGGTGATGGGTCACAGGAGTGTGGTGGTGGTGGTGGTCACAGGAGTGTAGTGGCAGGTGGTGGTGATGGCCTGCAGGAGTGTGGTGGTGGTGGTGGTCACAGGAGGTAGGGTGCTGGTAGGTGATGGTCACAGGAGTGTGGTGGTGTGGTGGTGGCCTGGCTAAGGAACGTGGTGGGTGATGCACTATGAGTGTGGGTGCTGGTGGTCGCATTAGTGTGGTGGTGGTGGTATCGCTATGAGTGTGGGGGTGGTGGTGTTGGTGGTGGTAACAGGAGTGTGGGTGATGGTGGTGGTAATGTTGGTGATGCGGTGGTGGGTCAGGAGTGTGGTGGTGGTATCGCTAAGGAGTGTGGTGGTGGTGGTATCGCTGGCGATGTGGTGGTGATGGTCGCTGGTGAGTGTGGTGGTGGTACATTAGTGTGGTGGTGGTGCTGGTGGCCGAGTGTGTGGGTGGTATCGCAGGAGGTGGTGGTGGTGGTGATGGTCACAGAGTGTGGTGGTAGTGATGGTCACAGGAGTGTGGTGGTGGTGGCCAGTGTGGTGGTGGTATCACGAGTGTGGTGGTGGTGGGTCAAGCAGGAGTGGTGGTGGTGGTGGTGGATGGCCTGAGGAGTGTGGGTGGTCACAGAACGGTGGTGGAAGCAGGTCACAGGAGTATGGTGGTGGTGGTGGGTCACAGGAGTGTGGTGGTGGTGGTGGTCACAGGAGTGTGGGGGTGGTGGTGGTGGTCAATGGGAGTGTGGGTGGTGGTGGTGCAGGTGATGGCTCACAGGAGGGTGGTGGTGGTGGTGGGGGGTAGTGGTGATGGTCACAGGAGTGTGGCTGTGGTGTTGGTATCTGGTGACATGGTGGTGGTGCAGGAGTGTGGTGGTGGTGATTGTCACAGGAGTGTGGTGGTAGGTCACTGGAGTGTGGTGGTGGTGGGTACTGGCAGGAGTGGGGTGGTGGTGGTGGTCACCGGAGGTGGTGTTGGTGGTCACAGGAGTGTGGGTGGTGGTGGTGGTGGTGGTGATGGGTCACAGGAGTGTGGTGGTGGGTCAAGCAGGAGCGTGGTGGTGGGCAGGTCACAGGAGTGTGGTGGTAAGGATGGTCACAGGAGGTGGGGGGGTGGTGGTGGTGGTCACCGAGTGTGGTGGTGGTAATGTTGGTGAGTGTGTGGTGGTGGTAATGATACTATGGAGTGTGGTGGTGGTCAGCAGAGCGTGGTGGTGGTGTTGGTGGTCAAGCAGGAGTGTGGTGGTGGTGATGGTTCACAGGAGTGTGGTGGTGGTGGTGGCCTGCAGGAGTGTGGTGGTGTTGGTATTCATTATGAGTGTGGTGGTGATTATCGCGGAGTGTGGTGGTGGTGGTGGCCTGGGCAGAGTGTGGTGGTGGTGGTGGTGATGGTCGTTGGTGAGTGTGGTGGTGGTGGTCGCTATGAGTGTGGGTGGTGGTGGTGGTTATTATGAGTGCGGTGGTGCTGGTATTCGCGAGTGTAGTGGTTGTGGTGGCGGTGATGGTCATTATGATGTGGTGCGGTGGCGTTCGCTGGTGATGTGGTGGTGGTGGTAACGCTATGATGTGGTGGTGGTGGTATCGCTATGAGTGGTGGTGGTGTGTGATGAATGCTGCGAGCGTGGTGGTGGTATAACGCTGTTGGCGTGGTGTGGTGGTGGTGGTGTAACGCTGGCGAGTGTGGTGGTGGTGGTGGTGGTGTCACAGGAGTGTGGTGGTGGTCGCTGGTGAGTGTGGTGGCTGTGGTGGCGGCGTGATAGCCTGCGATGTGGTGCAATATGAGTGCGGTGGTGGTGGTACCATGAGTGTGGGTATGGCACGGAGTGATGCGGTGGTGGTGGTCATTAAGAGGTGGTGGTGGTCACCGAGTGTGGTGGTGGTGGTGATGCACCGCTATATGCGGTGGCGGGGGTGGTGGTGGTGGCACGCTGTTATGTGGTGGTGCAGGTGATGCATCGCTATGAGTGCGGTGATGGTGGGTGGTATCGGCTAAGTGAGTGTGGTGGTGGTGGCCCATATGTGGTGGTATCATTATGAGTGTGGTGGTTGTGGTGGCGGTGACGGTCACAGGAAGAGCGTTCACAGGAGTGTGGTGGTGGTGGTGATGGTCACCGAGCGCTGGGGGGTATTCGCCAGGAGTGGTGGTGGTGTTCAGCAAGATGTGGCGGTATCGCAGGAGGTGTGGGTAGAGTAAGTTGGTGGGTCAGAGGAGGCGGTGGTGGTATAGTCACAGGAGTGTGGTGGTGGTCACTGGAGTGTGGTGGTGGTGGGTGATGGTCGCTATGAGTGTGGTGTGCGGTGTGCCGGTCGCAGCAGTGTGGTGGTGGTGGTGATGGTCACAGGAGTGTTTTGGTGGTGGCTCGCAGGCGGGTGGTGTGCGGCTGGTATGTAGTGGTGTTGGTCGTCACAGGAGTGTGGTGGTTGTGGTGGTGGTGGTGGTCACCGGAGAGTGTGGTGGTGGTGGCTCGCTGAGGGAGGTGGCAGGTGGTGGTGCGATGGTCAAGAGGAGTGTGGGTGATGTTCGAGGAGTGTGATGGTGTTGGTGGTCACAGGAGTGTGGTGGTGGTGGTGATGGCCGCAGAGTGTGTGGTGGTGATGGTCTCCAGGAGTGTGGTGGTGGTGGTGATGGTCAAGTGGAGTGTGGTGGTGTGCTGGTGGTCGCTATGGAGTGTGGTGGTGTGGTGGTACGCGGAGAGCGTTACAGGTGGTGGTAATACAGGGGAGTTTGGTGGTGATGGCTCGCTAAGGATTGTTGTTGTGGTGCGGTGGTCGCTGGTGAGTGTGGTGGTGATGCCACGTTGCGATTGTTGTTGTGGTGGTGGTGGTCAGTTATGGAGTGTGGTGGTGTGTGGTGGCCGGCAGGAGTGCTGGTGGTGGTGGTGGTACGCTGGTGAATGTGGGTGGTATCGCAGGAGTGGTAAGCAGGTCACAGGAGTGTTGGTTGTAAGCAGGAAGTGCCCGCTGCGAGTGTGGTGGTGGCGGTGGTGGTCGCTGGCGGAGTGTGGTGGTGGTGGTCGCTATGAGTGTGTTGGTGGTGGTGGTGGCGGTGGTCACAGGAGTGTGGTGGTGGTTGTGGTGGTGGCCTGGCGGAGTGTGGTGGTGGTGGTGGGTCACGAGCGGGTGTGTAACGCTATGGAGTGTGGTGGCAGGTGGTCACGAGTGATGATGCGATCGGTGATGGCGTGGTGCGGTGTAATGCAGGAGTGGTATCGCTATGACTGGTGGTGGTGGTGGTACGCTATGAATGTGTGGTGGTGGTGGGTACGCTGGTGATTGTGGTGGTGTGGCCTGGCGGGCGCATGGTGGCGCAGGTGGCCGCTGGTGAGTGTGGTGGTGGTGGTAACGCTGCGAGTGATGGCCGGTGGCGGTGGTAACGCTAAGGAATGTGGTATGGCAGGCCGCACGCCGAGTGGTAGTGTGGTGGTCAGCAGGAGTGCACAAGAGTGTGATGGTTGTGTGTGGTGGTCGCAGGAGTGTGGAATGCGTTGGTATCAAGCAGGAGTGTTGTGGTACGTTATGAGTGTGGTGGTGGTGGCTTGCAGAGGTGGTGGTGGTGGCCTGCCATGAGTGTAGTGGTATCACAGGAGTGTGGTGGTGATGGGTGGTACCGCATGAGTGTAGTGGTACGCGTGGTGGTGGTGGTGGTAAAGCGATGTGTTGGTGGTGTTGATGGTCACATGAGTGTTGTGGTGGTGGTGGTGTTGGTGGCCTGGTGAGTGTGGTGGTGGTGGTGGTAACAAGCAGGAGTGTGGTGGTGCTGGTGGTCGCTATGAGTGTGGTGGCGGCAGGTGATGTGGTGGTGCGGTGGTGGTATCACAGGAGTGTGGGTAAGCACAAGAGTGTGGTGGTGTTGGTGGTCACAGGAGTGTGGTGGTGGTCGCGAGGTGGTGGAAGTCACAGTGAGTGTGGTGGTGGTTGTATTCACAGGAGTGTGGCGTTGGTGGTGGTGCTGGATCACAGGAGTGTGGCGGTGGTAAGCAGTATTCACGGAGTGTGTAAAGGCGTGCGCAAGAGTGAGTGTGGTGCGGCCAAGGAGTGTGGGGTGGTGGTGGTATTGGGAGGAGTGGTGGTGTTGGTGGTCACAGGAGGGTGGTGGGTGATGGTCACAGGAGTATTGGTATTTTCCACTCCCATGAAGCTGTGGGGGATTAGTGGGTCTCCTGTACCTGACCTGACATGATGCTGTGCCAGGTGGAGGTAGGGTGGAGGATTAGTGGTCTCATATTACTAACCGGATAGTATGTCAGGTCACCCTTCTTGGGTGGAGGATTAGTGGGTGTGGTGAAAGAGGACTAGAGTCGACCTTTTTCTAGGCTTTATTGTTCATATAACTGACCAAAGGCAGTATGGCATCTGGATGATATAAGAATATTCTAGTAAGTGAAGGGAACAATTAATATTACTAATATAATATAACCCCAAACAAAACAAAAGACAATGATAAGAAACATAACGTATGTACATACACACATAACAAGATAGAAGACACGGGCTCAAGTGTACAAGTGTAGCATAACTTTATTACAGTGGGTCTCATGACCTGAAGATGTCTTGAATAAAAATGAAACCTGAAGTATTTTTAGGGAGATTTATATTTCTTATGTTTATTTCGTGTTATAGAGCCAGAAATCTCAGGCTTGGAACTAGTCATCAGGTAATACACGCATTTCACTTTGAAAACTCAACTTGGTTTAACACAATTTATTTTTTTTACAGGGATCAATGAGCTTCCGCAGTGCCCAACCCCAAGCAGTAAGTTTTATCTCAGTTTCAGTAATCTGTATAATTTTGTCAATCTAATGTATAAGTATGAGGTCAGTTTTAAAGTTGTTTTATAATTAACAATTTATTATTAACAACTTTTGTTGGTGAAATGGTAAAATTATTTATCAAAGTTAATTAGTAGAATCTCTTAGTTGTACAGTATAAAACTTTTTCTCTGTTGAAAGGATGAGGCAAATTTTCATCAACAATAATATAATTGATAATAATAATCATGAAATATTTGACAACAAATTTGATGAGACAGTTGACAGTCACACAACCTAATTATTTAGCCCAAAGAAAGAGAGTTTGTTATCTTCATGATGTGGGTCATGGGTCTCATGTGCCCACCAAATCTCTGTATATAACAAGTGGGTCATGGGCCTCATGTGCCTACCAACTCTCTGTATATAACAAGTGGGTCATGGGCCGCATGTGCCCACCAACTCTCTGTATGTAACAAGTGGGTCATGAGCCTCTTGTGCCCACCAACTCTCTGTATATAACAAGTGGGTCATGGGCCGCATGTGCCCACCAACTCTCTGTATATAACAAGTGGGTCATGGGCCTTGTGTGCCCACTAACTATCACTGCACATAACAAGTGGGTCTTGGGCCTTGTGTGCCCACTAACTCTCACTGCACATAACAAGTGGGTCATGGACCTTGTGTGCCCACTAACGCTCACTGCACATAACAAGTGGGTCATGGGCCTTGTGTGCTCACTAACTCTCACTACACTTAACAAGTGGGTCATGGGCCTTGTGTGCCCACTAACTCTCACTGCACATAACAAGTGGGTCATGGGCCCTGTGCCCACTAACTCTCACTGCACATAACAAGTGGGTCATGGGCCTGTGCCCACCTGTCACTGCACATAACAAGTGGGTCATGGGCCTCGTGTGCCCTTTAACTCTAACTGCACATAAGAAGTGGGTCATGGGCCTCGTGTGCCCACTAACTATAACTGCACAGGACAAGTGGGTCATGGGCCTTGTGTACCCACTAACTCTCACTGAACATAAAAAGTGGGTCCTTGTGTGCCCACTATCACTGCATAACAAGTGGGTCGGGCCCAGTGCCCATATTCTCACTGCACATAACAAGTGGGTCATGGGTCTTGTGTGCCTACTGACTCTCACTGCACATAACAAGTGGGTCATTGGCCTTGTGTGCCCACGAACTATCACTGCACATAACAGGTGGGTCATGGGCCTTGTGTACCCACTAACTATCACTGCACATAACAAGTGGGTCATGGGCCTTGTGTGCCCACTAACTCTCACTATACATAACAAGTGGGTCATGGGCCTTGTGTGCCCACTAACTCTCACGGCACATAACAAGTGGCTCATGGGCCTTGTGTTCCCACTAACTCTTACTACACATAGCAAGTGGGCCATGGGCCTTATGTGCTCACTAACTCACTACACATAACAAGTGGGTCATGGGCCTTGTGTGCACACTAACTATCACTGCACATAAAAAGTGGGTCAAGGGCCTTGTGTGCCCACTAACTATCACTGCACATAACAAGTGGGTCATGGGCCTTGTATGCCCATAATTCTCACTGCACATAACAAGTGGGTCATGGGTCTTGTGTGCCAACTAACTCTCACTGCACATAACAACTGGGTCATGGGCCTTGTGTGCCCACTATCTCTCACTGCACATAACAAGTGGGTCATGGGCCTTGTGTGCTCACTAACTCTCACTACACATAACAAGTGGGTCGTGGGGCTTGTGTGCCCACTAACTCTCACTGTCGATAACAAGTGGGTCATGGGCCTTGTGTACCCACTAGCTATCACTGCACAAAACAAGTGGGTCATACTGCCTTGCGGCCGCCACTGACTCTCACTGCACATAACAAATGGGTCATGGGCCTTGTGTGCCCATTATCACTCACTGCACATAACAGGGGGGTCATGGGCCTTGTTGCTCACTAACTCTCACTACACATAACAAGTGGGTCATGGGCCTTGTGTGCCCACTAACTCTCACTGTCGATAACAAGTGGGTCATGGGCCTTGTGTACCCACTAGCTATCACTGCACAAAACATGTGAGTCATAGGCCTTGTGGCCGCAACTGACTCTCACTGCACATAACAAGTGGGTCATGGGTCTTGTGTGCCCACTAATTCTCACTGCACATAACAAGTGGGTCATGGGTCTTGTGCGCCCACTAACTCTCACTACACATAAGAAGTGGGTCATGGGTCTTGTACGCCCACTAACTCTCACTACACATAAGAAGTGGGTCATGGGCCTTGTGTGCCCACTATCTCTCACTGTCGATAACAAATGGGTCATTGGCCTTGTATGCCCACCAACTATCACTGCACATAACAAGTGGGTCATGGGCCTCGTGTGCCCACTAACTCTAACTGCACATAACAAGTGGGTCATGGGCCTTGTGTGCCCATTATCTCTCACTGCACATAACAAGTGGGACAAGGGCCTTGTGTGCCCACTAGCTATAACTGCACATAACAAGTGGGTCATGGGCCTTGTGTGCCCATAATTCACACTGCACGTAACAAGTGGGTCATGGGTCTTGTTTGCCCACTAACTCTCACTGCACATAACAAGTGGGTCATTGTCCTTGTGTGCCCAATATCTGTCACTGCACATAACAAGTGGGTCATGGGTCTTGTGTGCCCAATAACTCTCACTACTCATAAGAAGTGGGTCATGGGCCCTGTGTGCCCATAGTTCTCACTGCACATAGGAAGTGGGTCATGGGCCTTGTGTGCCCACTAACTCTCACTACACATAGCAAGTGGGCCATGGGCCTTGTGTGCTCACTAACTTTCACTACACATAACAAGTGGGTCATGGGCCTTGTGTGCCCACTAACTCTCACTGCACATAACAAGTGGGTCATGGGCCACGTGTGCCCACTAACTGCTGCACATAACAAGTGGGTCATGGGCCTTGTGTGCCCACTATCTCTCACTGCACATAACAAGTGGGTCATGGGCCTTGTGTGCCCACTAGCTCTAACTGCACATAACAAGTGGGTCATGGGCCTTGTGTGCCCATTCACACTGCATGTAACAAGTGGGTCATGGGTCTTGTTTGCCCACTAACTCTCACTTTTTGCACATAACAAGTGGGTCATTGTCCTTGTGTGCCCAATATCTGTCACTGCTAACAAGTGGGTCATAGGTCTTGTGTGCCCACTAACTCTCACTACTCATAAGAAGTGGGTCATCGGCCCTGTGTGCCGATAGTTCTCACTGCACATAGGATGTGGGTCATGGGCCTTGTGTGCCCACTAACTCTCACTACACATAGCAAGTGGGCCATGGGCCTTGTGTGCTCACTAACTTTCACTACACATAACAAGTGGGTCATGGGCCTTGTGTGCCCACTAACTCTCACTGCACAAAACAAGTGGGTCATAGGCCTTGTGGCCGCCACTAACTCTCACTGCACATAACAAGTGGGTCATGGGTCTTGTGTGCCCACTAATTCTCACTGCACATAACAAGTGGGTCATGGGTCTTGTGCGCCCACTAACTCTCACTACACATAACAAGTGGGTCATGGGCCTTGTGTGCCTACTAACTCTCACTACACATAGCAAGTGGGCCATGGGCCTTGTGTGCCCACTAACTCTCACTGCCGATAACAAATGGGTCATTGGCCTTGTATGCCCACCAACTATCAATGCACATAACAAGTGGGTCATGGGCCTCTTGTGCCCAATAACTCTAACTGCACACAACAAGTGGGTCATGGGCCTTTTGTGCCCACTAATTCTCACTATACATAACATGTGGGTCATTGGCCTTGTATGCCCACCAACTATCATTGCACATAACAAGTGGGTCATGGGCCTCGTGTGCCCACCAACTCTAACTGCACATAACAAGTGGGTCATGGGTCTTGTGCGCCCACTAACTGTCACTACACATAAGAAGTGGGTCATGGGTCTTGTGCGCACACTAACTCTCACTACACATAAGAAGTGGGTCATGGGCCTTGTGTGCCCACTAACTCTCACTGCCGATAACAAATGGGTCATTGGCCTTGTATGCCCACCAACTATCACTGCACATAACAAGTGGGTCATAGGCCTCTTGTGCCCACTAACTCTAACTGCACACAACAAGTGGGTCATGGGCCTTGTGTGCCCACTATCTCTCACTACACATAACAAGTGGGTCAAGGGCCTTGTGTGCCCACTAGCTATAACTGCACATAGCAAGTGGGTCATGGGCCTTGTGTGCCCATAATTCACACTGCACGTAACAAGTGGGTCATGGGTCTTGTTTGCCCACTAACTCTCACTGCACATAACAAGTGGGTCATTGTCCTTGTGTGCCCAATATCTGTCACGGCACATAACAAGTGGGTCATGGGTCTTGTGTGCCCACTAACTCTCACTACTTATAAGAAGTGGGTCATGGGCCCTGTATGCCCATAGTTCTCACTGCACATAGCAAGTGGGTCATGGGCCTTGTGTGCCCACTAACTCTCACTACACATAGCAAGTGGGCCATGGGCCTTGTGTGCTCACTAACTTTCACGACACATAACAAGTGGGTCATGGGCCTTGTGTGCCCACTAACTCTCACTGTCGATAACAAGTGGGTCCTATGCCTTGTGTACCCATTAGCTATCACTGCACAAAACAAGTGGGTCATAGGCCTTGTGGCCGCCACTAACTCTCACTGCACATAACAAGTGGGTCATGGGCCTTGTGTGCCCACTATCTCTCACTACACATAGCAAGTGGGCCATGGGCCTTGTGTGCTCACTAACTTTCACTACACATAACAAGTGGGTCATGGGCCTTGTGTGCCCAATAATTCTCACTGCACATAACAAGTGGGTCATGGGTCTTGTGCGCCCACTAACTCTCACTACACATTGCAAGTGGGCCATGGGCCTTGTGTGCCCACGAACTATCACTGCACCTAATAAGTGGGTCATAGGCCTTGTGTGCCCACGAACTATCACTGCACATAACAGGTGGGTAATGGGCCTTGTGTACCCACTAACTATCACTGCACATAGCAAGTGGGTCATGGGCCTTGTGTCCCCACTAACTCTCACTATACATAACAAGTGGGTCATGGGCCTTGTGAGCCCGCTAACTCTCACGGCACATAACAAGTGGGTCATGGGCCTTGTGTGCCCACTAACTCTTACTACACATAGCAAGTGGGCCATGGGCCTTGTGTGCTCACTAACTCTCACTACACATAACAAGTGGGTCATGGGCCTTGTGTGCCCACTAACTCTCACTGTCGATAACAAATGGGTCATGAGCCTTGTGTACCCACTAGCTATCACTGCACAAAACAAGTGGGTCATATTGCCTTGTGGCCGCCACTGACTCTCACTACACATAACAAGTGGGTCATGGGCCTTGTGTGTCCACTAACTCTCACTGCACATAACAAGTGGGTCATGGGCCTTGTGTGCCCACTAACTCTCACAACACATAACAAGTGGGTCATGGGCCTTGTGTGCCCACTAACTCTCACTACACATAGCAAGTGGGCCATGGGCCTTGTGTGCTCACTAACTTTCACTACACATAACAAGTGGGTCATGGGCCTTGTGTGCCCACTAACTCTCACTGCACATAACAAGTGGGTTATGTGCCGCGTGTGCCCACTAACTCTCACTATCGATAACAAGTGGGTCCTATGCCTTGTGTACCCATTAGCTATCACTGCACAAAACAAGTGGGTCATAGGCCTTGTGGCCGCCACTAACTCTCACTGCACATAACAAGTGGGTCATGGGCCTTGTGTGCCCACTATCTCTCACTACACATAAGCAAGTGGGCCATGGGCCTTGTGTGCTCACTAACTTTCACTACACACATAACAAGTGGGTCATGGGCCTTGTGTGCCCACTAACTCTCACTGCACATAACAAGTGGGTTATGTGCCGCGTGTACTCACTACTCTCACTGTCGATAACAAGTGGGTCCTATGCCTTGTGTACCCATTGCTATCACTGCACAAAACAAGTGGGTCATGGGTCTCATGTGCCCACCAACTCTCTTTCTATAACAAGTGGGTCATGGGCCTTGTGTGCCCACTAACTCGCACTGCCGATAACAAATGGGTCATTGGCCTTGTGTAACCACCAACTATCAATGCACATAACAAGTGGGTCATGGGCCTTGTGTGCTCACTAACTATCACTGCACATAATAAATGGGTCATGGGCCTTGTGTGCCCACTAACTATTACTGCACATAACAAGTGGGTCATGGGCCTTGTGTGCCCACTAACTATCACTGCACATAGCAAGTGGGTCATGGGTCTTGTGTGCCCACTAACTCTCACTGCACATAACAAGTGGGTCATGGGCCTTGTATGCCTATAATTCTCACTGCACATTACAAGTGGGTCATGGGTCTTGTGTGCCTATAATTCTCACTGCACATTACAAGTGGGTCATGGGTCTTATTATTGCCTATAATTCTCTGCACGTACAAGTGGGTCATGGGTCTTGTGCCCAACTCTAACTGCACATAACAAGTGGGTCATGGGTCTGTGCGCCCACTAACTGTCACTACACAAATAAGTGGGTCATGGGTCTTGTGCGCCACTACTCTCACTACACATAAGAAGTGGGTCATGGGCCTTGTGTGCCCACTAACTCTCACTGCCGATAACAAATGGGTCTTGGCCTTGTGCCCACCAACTATCACTGCACATAACAAGTGGGTCATGGGCCTCTTGTGCCCTAACTCTAACTGCACACAACAAGTGGGTCATGGGCCTTGTGTGCCCTATCTCTCACTACACATAACAAGTGGGTCAAGGGCCTTGTGTCACTAGCTATAACTGCACATAGCAAGTGGGTCATGGGCCTTGTGTGCCATAATTCACACACTGCACGTAACAAGTGGTTCATGGGTCTTGTTTGCCCACTAACTCTCACTGCACATAACAAGTGGGTCATTGTCCTTGTGTGCCCAATATCTGTCATGGCACATAACAAGTGGGTCATGGGCTGTGTGCCCACTAACTCTCACTACTTATAAGAAGTGGGTCATGGGCCCTGTATGCCCATAGTTCTCACTGCATAGCAAGTGGGTCGAGGCCTTGTGTGCCCCTAACTCTCACTACACACACAAGCAAGTGGGCCATGGGCCTTGTGTGCTCACTACTTTCACTACACATAACAAGTGGGTCATGGGCCTTGTGTGCCCACTAACTCTCACTGTCGATAACAAGTGGGTCTATGCCTTGTGTACCCATTAGCTATCACTGCACAAACAAGTGGGTCATAGGCCTTGTGGCCGCCACTAACTCTCACTGCACATAACAAGTGGGTCATGGGCCTTGTGTGCCCACTATCTCTCACTACACATAGCAAGTGGGCCATGGGCCCTGTGTGCTCACTAACTTTCACTACACATAACAAGTGGGTCATGGGCCTTGTGCCCACTAATTCTCACTGCACATAACAAGTGGGTCATGGGTCTTGTGCCCACTAACTCTCACACACATTGCAAGTGGGCCTGGGCCTGTGTGCCCCGAACTATCACTGCACACCTAATAAGTGGGTCATAGGCCTTGTGTGCCCACTAACTCTCACCACATTCGGGCCATGGGCCTTGTGCCCTGAACTATCACTGCACCTAATAAGTGGGTCATAGGCCTTGTGTCCCCACTAACTCTCACTATCTACATAACAAGTGGGTCATGGGCCTTGTAGGCCGCTAACTCTCACGGCACATAACAAGTGGGTCATGGGCCTTGTGTGCCCTACTCTTACTACACATAGCAAGTGGGCCATGGGCCTTGTGTGCTCACTAACTCTCTACACATAACAAAGTGGGTCATGGGCGTGTGCCCACTAACTCTCACTGTCGATAACAAGTGGGTCATGAGCCTTGTGTACCCACTAGCTATCACTGCACAAAACAAGTGGGTCATATTGCCTTGTGGCCGCCACTGACTCTCACTACACATAACAAGTGGGTCATGGGCCTTGTGTGTCCACTAACTCTCACTGCACATAACAAGTGGGTCATGGGCCTTGTGCCTACTCTCACAACACATAACAAGTGGGTCATGGGCCTTGTGTGCTCTCTCACACACATAGCAAGTGGGCCATGGGCTTGTGTCTCACTAACTTTCACTACACATAACAAGTGGGTCATGGGCCTTGTGCCCCACTAACTCTCCTGCACATAACAAGTGGTTATGTGCCGCGTGTGCCCACTAACTCTCACTGTCGATAACAAGTGGGTCCTATGCCTTGTGTGCCCATTAGCTATCACTGCACAAAACAAGTGGGTCATAGGCCTTGTGGCCCGCCACTAACCTCTCACTGCACATAACAAGTGGGTCGAGGCCTTGTGTGCCCACTATCTCTCACTACACATAACAGTGGGCCATGGGCCTTGTGTGCTCACTAACTTTCACTACACACAACAAGTGGGTCATGGGCCCTTGTGTGCCCACTAACTCTCACTGCACATAACAAGTGGGTTATGGGCCTCGTGTGCCCACTAACTCTCACTGTCGATAACAAGTGGGTCCTATGCCTTGTGTACCCATTAGCTATCACTGCACAAAACAAGTGGGTCATAGGCCTTGTGGCCGCCACTAACTCTCGCTGCACATAACAAGTGGGTCATGGGCCTTGTTGCCCACTATCTCTCACTGCACTAACAAGTGGGTCAAGGGCAGCTATGCCCCTGCTTCTCTTACACCTGCTAACAAGTGGGTCATAGGCCATGGCCCTATAATTCACACTGCATGTGACACGTGGGTCGCAGGTCTTGTTTGCCCTACTCTCACTGCACATAACAAGTGGGTCATGGGTCTTGTGTGCCCACTAACTCTCACTACTCATAACAAGTGGGTCATGGGCCTGTGGCCCATAATTCTCCTGCACAAAACAAGTGGGTCATAGGCCTTGTGGCCACTGACTCTCTGTACATAACAAGTGGGTCATGGGCCTTGTGTGCTCACCAGCTCTCACTACACACTACATGTGGGTCATGGGCCTTGTGTGCCCACTAACTCTCACTGCACATAACAAGTGGGTCATGGGCCTCGTGTGCCCACTAACTCTGACTGTATATAACAAGTGAGTCATGGAGGCCTTGTGTGCCCCTACTCTCACTGCACACGTAATAAGTGGGTCATGGGCCTTGTGTGCCCACGAACTATCACTGCACATAACAAGTGGGTCATGGGCGCGTGGCCCACTAACTATCACTGCACATAGTAAGTGGGTCATGGGCCTTGTGTCCCCACTAACTCTCACTACACATAACAAGTGGGTCATGGGCCTTGTGTGCCCACTAACTCTCCGGACATAACAAGTGGGTCACCAGGCCTTGTGTGCTCTACTCTCACTACACATAGCAAGTGAGTCATGGGCCTTGTGTGTGTCACTAACTCTCCACTGCACATAACAAGTGGGTTATGGGCCTCGTGTGCTCCACGAACTCTGCACATAAAAAAGTGGGTCAAGGGCCTTGTGTGCCCACTAACTATCACTGCACATAACAAGTGGGTCATGGGCCTTGTGTGCCCATAATTCTCACTACACATAACAAGTGGGTCATGGGTCTTGTGTACCCACTAGCTATCTACACAAAACAAGTGGGTCATATTGCCTTGTAGCGCCACCAATTCTCACTGCACATAACAAGTGGGTCATGGGCCTTGTGTGCCCATTATCTCTCACTGCACATAACAGGTGGGTCATGGGCCTTGTGTACTCACTAACTCTCACTACACATAACAAGTGGGTCATGGGCCTTGTGTGCCCCTAACTCTCACTGTCGATAACAAGTGGGTCATGGGCTGTGTACCCACTAGCTATCACTGCACAAAACAAGTGGGTCATAGGCCTTGTGGCCGCCACTGACTCTCACTACACATAAATGGGTCATAGGCCTTGTGTGCTCACTACCTCTCACTACACATAACAAGTGGGTCGCGGCCTTGTGTGCCTACTAACTCTCACTGCACATAACAAGTGGGTCATGCTCGTGTGCCCCTACTCTGACTTATATATAACAGTGGGTCATGGGCCTTGTGTGCCCACTAACTCTCACTGCACATAATAAGTGGGTCATAGGCTTTTGTGGCCCACGAACTATCACTGCACATAACAAGTGGGTCATGGGCCTTATGTGCCCCACTAACTCTCACGGCACATAACAAGTGGGTTATGGGCCTTGTGTCTCCCACGAACTCACTGCGCATAATAAGTGGGTCATGGGCCTTGTTGCCCACGAACTATCACTGCACATAACAAGTGGGTCATGGGCCTTGTGTCCCCCTAACTCTCACTATACATAACAAGTGGGTCATGGGCCTTGTGAGCCCACTAACTCTCCACGGCACATAACAAGTGGGTCATAGGCCCTATGTGCCCTACTCTTACTACACATAGCAAGTGGGCCATGGGCTGTGTGCTCACTACTCTCACACATAACAAGTGGGTCATGGGCCTTGTGTGCCCCACTAACTCACTGTCGATAACAAATGGGTCATGAGCCTTTGTGCCCTAGCTATCACTGCACAAAACAAGTGGGTCATATTGCCTTGTGGCCGCCACTGACTCTCACTCACACATAACAAGTGGGTCATGGGCCTTGTGTGTCCCCTAACTCTCACTGCACATAACAAGTGGGTCATGGGCCTTGTGTGCCCTTAACTCTCACAACACATAACAAGTGGGTCATGGGCCTTGTGTGCCCACTAACTCTCACTACACACACGAAAGTGGGCCGCCAGGCCTTGTGTGCTCACTAACTTTCACTACACATAACAAGTGGGTCATGGGCCTTGTGTGCCCTACTCTCACTGCACATAACAAGTGGGTTATGTGCCGCGTGTCTCCACTAACTCTCACTGCTCGATAACAAGTGGGTCCTATGCCTTGTGTACCCATTAGCTATCACTGCACAAAACAAGTGGGTAATAGGCCTTGTGGCCGCCACTAACTCTCACTGCACATAACAAGTGGGTCATGGGCCTTGTGTGCCACTATCTCTCACTACACATAGCAAGTGGGCCATGGGCCTTGTGTGCTCACTAACTTTCACTACACATAACAAGTGGGTCATGGGCCTTGTGTGCCCACTAACTCTCACTGCACATACGTGGGTTATGGGCCTCGTGTGCCCACTAACTCTCACTGTCGATAACAAGTGGGTCATGGGTCTTGTGTGCCCACTAACTCTCACTCCACAAAACAAGTGGGTCCTATGCCTTATGTACCCATTAGCTATCACTGCACAAAACAAGTGGGTCATGGGTCTTGTGTGCCCACTAATTCTCACTGCACATAACAAGTGGGTCATGGGTCTTGCGCGCCACTAACTCTCACTACACACACACATAACAAGTGGGTCATGGGCCATGTGTGCCCACTAACTCTCTCACTACACATAGCAAGTGGGCCATGGGCCTTGTGTGCCCTGCTCTCACTGCCGATAACAAATGGGTCATTGGCTTGTATGCCCACCAAATATCACTGCACTA
>NW_024742234.1:0-6642 GCF_018991925.1 Homarus americanus
CCTTATGCGTTTTTCCACCCAAATATGATTTTCTCTCAGACATGAAATTTGGTGGGATTAATTTCAGTAATTAAGTACATCCATTAGAACATAACAGCACCAACCAAATACCTGAGAAACCAATAATTAGCGAGTACTGAAATAATCATCAAGAAAAATTTCATTAAAATATTCCAAGCATCATTACGACCACTAATTATTCCGCAATCGAACTGACCATGATAGCACCGGACTCGGCATGCTCAGGAGTACCTATACTGTGATTTTGAACAAAATCGCATATATCGCGTTTTCTCTCGACCTTGGAAAAAACGCGTAAGGGTCCCCCCTTATGCGTTTTTCCACCCAAATATGATTTTCTCTCAGACATGAAATTTGGTGGGATTAATTTCAGTAATTAAGTACATCCATTAGAACATAACAGCACCAACCAAATACCTGAGAAACCAATAATTAGCGAGTACTGAAATAATCATCGTGAAAAATTTCATTAAAATATTCCAAGCATCATTATGACCACTAATTATTCAGAAATCGAACTGTCGATGATAGCACCGGACTCGGCATGCTCAGGAGTACCTATACTGTGATTTTGAACAAAATCGCATATATCGCGTTTTCTCTCGACCCTGGAAAAAACGCGTAAGGGTCCCCCCTTATGAGTTTTTCCACCCAAATATGATTTTCTCTCAGATATGAAATTTGGTGGGATTAATTTCAGTAATTAAGTACATCCCATTAGAACATAACAGCACCAACCAAATACCTGAGAGCAATAATTAGCGAGTGCTGAAATAATCGCCGTGAAAAATTTCATTACGATATTCCAAAACGTATTGCTGACCACTAATTAGCAATCGAACTGTCGATGATAGCACCGGACTCGGCATGCTCAGGAGTACCTACACTGTGATTTTGAACAAAATCGCATATATCGCGTTTTGTCTCGACCCTGGAAAAAGCGCGTAAGGGGCCCCCCTTATGCGTTTTTCCACCCAAATATGATTTTCTCTCAGACATGAAATTTGGTGGGATTAATTTCAGTAATTAAGTACATCCAGAAGAACATAACAACATCAACCAAATACCTGAGAAACCAATAATTAGCGAGTACTGAAATAAGCATCGAGAAAAATTTCATTAAAATATTCCAAGCATCATTACGACCACTAATTATTCCGCAATCGAACTGACCATGATAGCACCGGACTCGGCATGCTCAGGAGTACCTATACTGTGATTTTGAACAAAATCGCATATATCGCGTTTTCTCTCGACCCTGGAAAAAACGCGTAAGGGGGGACCCTTATGCGTTTTTGCACCCAAATATGATTTTCTCTCAGACATGAAATTTGGTGGGATTATTTTCAGTAATTAAGTACATCCAGAAGAACATAACAACACCAACCAAATACCCGAGAAACCAATAATTAGCGGGTACTGAAATAAGCATTGTGAAAAATTTCATTAAAATAGTCCAAGCATCATTTCGACACTATTTATTCTGCAATCGAACTGTCGATCATAGGACCGGATTCGGCATACTCGGGAGTACCTATAGTGTGATTTTGAGCAAAATCGCATATATCGCGTTTTGTTTCGACCCTGGAAAAAACGCGTAAGGGTCCCCCCTTATGCGTTTTTCCACCCAAATATGATTTTCTCTCAGACATGAAATTTGGTGGGATTAATTTCAGTAATTAAGTACATCCATTAGAACATAACAACACCAACCAAATACCTGAGAAACCAATAATTAGCGAGTACTGAAATAAGCATCGAGAAAAATTTCATTAAAATATTCCAAGCATTATTACGACCACTAATTATTCCGCAATCGAACTGTCCATGATAGCACCGGACTCGGCATGCTCAGGAGTACCTATACTGTGATTTTGAACAAAATCGCATATATCGCGTTTTCTCTCGACCCTGGAAAAAACGCGTAAGGGTCCCCCCTTATGCGTTTTTCCACCCAAATATGATTTTCTCTCAGACATGAAATTTGGTGGGATTAATTTCAGTAATTAAGTACATCCATTAGAACATAACAGCACCAACCAAATACCTGAGAAACCAATAATTAGCGAGTACTGAAATAATCATCGTGAAAAATTTCATGAAAATATTCCAAGCATCATTATGACCACTAATTATTCAGCAATCGAACTGTCGATGATAGCACCGGACTCGGCATGCTCAGGAGTACCTACACTGTGATTTTGAACAAAATCGCATATATCGCGTTTTGTCTCGACCCTGGAAAAAACGCGTAATGGTCCTCCCTTATGCGTTTTTCCACCCAAATATGATTTTCTCTCAGACATGAAATTTGGTGGGATTAATTTCAGTAATTAAGTACATCCATTAGAACATAACAGCACCAACCAAATACCTGAGAAACCAATAATTAGCGAGTACTGAAATAATCATCGTGAAAATTTTCATTAAAATATTCCAAGCATCATTATGACCACTAATTATTCAGCAATCGAACTGTCGATGATAGCACCGGACTCGGCATGCTCAGGAGTACCTACACTGTGATTTTGAACAAAATCGCATATATCGCGTTTTGTCTCGACCCTGGAAAAAGCGCGTAAGGGTCCCCCCTTATGCGTTTTTCAACCCAAATATGATTTTCTCTCAGACATGAAATTTGGTGGGATTAATTTCAGTAATTAAGTACATCCATTAGAACATAACAGCACCAACCAAATACCTGAGAAACCAATAATTAGCGAATACTGAAATAAGCATCGAGAAAAATTTCATTAAAATATTCCAAGCATCATTACGACCACTAATTATTCCGCAATCGAACTGACCATGATAGCACCGGACTCGGCATGCTCAGGAGTACCTATACTGTGATTTTGAACAAAATCGCATATATCGCGTTTTCTCTCGACCCTGGAAAAAACGAGTATGCGTTTTTGCACCCAAATATGATTTTCTCTCAGACATGAAATTTGGTGGGATTAATTTCAGTAATTAAGTACATCCAAAAGAACATAACAACACCAACCAAATACCCGAGAAACCAATAATTAGCGGGTACTGAAATAAGCATTGTGAAAAATTTCATTAAAATAGTCCAAGCATCATTTCATTAATTATTTATTCTGCAACGAATCCGTCGATCATAGGAACGGACTCCGCAGGTACTGGAGCAATTTATAGGATTTGAGCAAAATCGCAGACGCGCTTTTGAAAACCGATTCTGAAAAAACGCCAGAAGGGTCCCCTTATGCTTCCACCCAAATATGATTTTCAGACATGAAATTTGGGTGGGATTAATTTCAGTAATTAAGTACATCCAGAAGAACATAACAACACCAACCAAATACCTGAGAAACCAATAATTAGCGAGCACTGAAATAGGCATCGAGAAAAATTTCATTAAAATATTCCAAGCATCATTACGACCACTAATTATTCCGCAATCGAACTGACCATGATAGCACCGGACTCGGCATGCTCAGGAGTACCTATACTGTGATTTTGAACAAAATCGCATATATCGCGTTTTCTCTCGACCCTGGAAAAAACGCGTAAGGGGGGACCCTTATGCGTTTTTGCACCCAAATATGATTTTCTCTCAGACATGAAATTTGGTGGGATTAATTTCAGTAATTAAGTACATCCAGAAGAACATAACAACACCAACCAAATACCCGAGAAACCAATAATTAGCGGGTACTGAAATTAGCATTGTGAAAAATTTCATTAAAATAGTCCAAGCATCATTACGACTCTCTTTATTCTGCAATCGAACTGTCGATCATAGGACCGGACTCGGCATACTCGGGAGTACCTATAGTGTGATTTTGAGCAAAATCGCATATATCGCGTTTTGTCTCGACCCTGAAAAAAAACGCGTAAGGGTCCCCCCTTATGCGTTTTTCCACCCAAATATGATTTTTTCTCAGACATGAAATTTGGTGGGATTAATTTCAGTAATTAAGTACATCCATTAGAACATAACAGCACCAACCAAATACCTGAGAAACCAATAATTAGCGAGTACTGAAATAATCATCGTGAAAAATTTCATTAAAATATTCCAAGCATTATTACGACCACTAATAATTCCGCAATCGAACTGTCCATGATAGCACCGGACTCGGCATGCTCAGGAGTACCTATACTGTGATTTTTAACAAAATCGCATATATCGCGTTTTCTCTCGACCCTGGAAAAAACGCGTAATGGGGGACCCTTATGCGTTTTTGCACCCAAATATGATTTTCTCTCAGACATGAAATTTGGTGGGATTAATTTCAGTAATTAAGTACATCCACAAGAACATAACAACACCAACCAAATACCCGAGAAACCAATAATTAGCGGGTGCTGAAATAAGCATTGTGAAAAATTTCATTAAAATAGTCCAAGCATCATTACGACACTATTTATTCTGCAACGAATCCGTCGATCATAGGACCGGACTCGCATACTGGAGTACCTATAGTGTGATTTTATAAAAATCGCATATATCGCTTTTGTCTGGACTTGGAAACGCGTAAGGGTCCCCCCTTATGCGTTTTTCCACCCAAATATGATTTTCTCTCAGACATGAAATTTGTTGGGATTAATTTCAGTAATTAAGTACATCCATTAGAACATAACAGCACCAACCAAATACCTGAGAAACCAATAATTAGCGAGCACTGAAATAATCATCGTGAAAAATTTCATTAAAATAGTCCAAGCATCATTACGACCACTAATTATTCAGCAATCGAACTGTCGATGATAGCACCGGACTCGGCATGCTCAGGAGTACCTACACTGTGATTTTGAACAAAATCGCATATATCGCGCTTTCTCTCGACCCTGGAAAAAACGCGTAAGGGGGGACCCTTATGCGTTTTTGCACCCAAATATGATTTTCTCTCAGACATGAAATTTGGTGGGATTAATTTCAGTAATTAAGTACATCCAGAAGAACATAACAACACCAACCAAATACCTGAGAAACCAATAATTAGCGGGTACTGAAATAAGCATTGTGAAAAATTTCATTAAAATAGTCCAAGCATCATTACGACACTATTTATTCTGCAATCGAACTGTCGATCATAGGACCGGACTCGGCATACTCGGGAGTACCTATAGTGTGATTTTGAGCAAAATCGCATATATCGCGTTTTGTCTCGACCCTGGAAAAAACGCGTAAGGGTCCCCCCTTATGCGTTTTTCCACCCAAACATGATTTTCTCTCAGACATGAAATTTGGTGGGATTAATTTCAGTAATTAAGTACATCCAGAAGAACATAACAACACCAACCAAATACCTGAGAAACCAATAATTAGCGAGTACTGAAATAAGCATCGAGAAAAATTTCATTAAAATATTCCAAGCATTATTACGACCACTAATTATTCCGCAATCGAACTGTCCATGATAGCACCGGACTCGGCATGCTCAGGAGTACCTATACTGTGATTTTGAACAAAATCGCATATATCGCGTTTTCTCTCGACCCTGGAAAAAACGCGTAAGGGGGGACCCTTATGCGTTTTTGCACCCAAATATGATTTTCTCTCAGACATGAAATTTGGTGGGATTATTTTCAGTAATTAAGTACATCCAGAAGAACATAACAACACCAACCAAATACCCGAGAAACCAATAATTAGCGGGTACTGAAATTAGCATTGTGAAAAATTTCATTAAAATAGTCCAAGCATCATTACGACTCTATTTATTCTGCAATCGAACTGTCGATCATAGGACCGGACTCGGCATACTCGGGAGTACCTATAGTGTGATTTTGAGCAAAATCGCATATATGGCGTTTTGTCTCGACCCTGGAAAAAACGCGTAAGGGTCCCCCCTTATGCGTTTTTCCACCCAAATATGATTTTCTCTCAGACATGAAATTTGGTGGGATTAATTTCAGTAATTAAGTACATCCATTAGAACATAACAGCACCAACCAAATACCTGAGAAACCAATAATTAGCGAGTACTGAAATAATTATCGTGAAAAATTTCATTAAAATATTCCAAGCATCATTATGACCACTAATTATTCAGCAATCGAACTGTCGATGATAGCACTGGACTCGGCATGCTCAGGAGTACCTAACTGTGATTTTGAACAAAATTGCATATATCGCGTTTGGTCTCGACCCTGGAAAAAACGCGTAAGGGTCCCCCCTTATGCATTTTTCCACCCAAATATGATTTTCTCTCAGACATGAAATTTGGTGGGATTAATTTCAGTAATTAAGTACATCCATTAGAACATAACAGCACCAACCAAACCCCTGAGAAACTAATAATTAGCGAGTACTGAAATAAGCATTGTGAAAAATTTTATTAAAATATTCCAAGCATCATTACGACCACTAATTATTCAGCAATCGAACTGTCGATGATAGGACCGGACTCGGCATGCTAAGGAGTACCTATACTGTGATTTTGAACAAAATCGCATATATCGCATTTTCTCTCGACCCTGGAAAAAACGAGTAAGGGTCCCCCTTTATGCGTTTTTCCACCCAAATATGATTATCAGTCAGACATGAAATTTGGTGGGACTAATTTCAGTAATTAAGTACATCCATTAGAACATAACAGCACCAACCAAATACCTGAGAAACCAATAATTAGCGAGTACTGAAATAAG
>NW_024742235.1:0-12026 GCF_018991925.1 Homarus americanus
ATAGTTGTGTTCAGTGTTGTCCTCCTCTTGCCACATGTGCTATAGTTGTGTTCAGTGTTGTCCTTCTCTTGCCACAAGTGTTATAGTTGTGTTCAGTGTTGTCATCCTCTTGCCACATGTGCTATAGTTGTGTTGAGTGTTATCCTCCTCTTGCCACAAGTGATGTACTTGTGTTCAATGTTGTCCTCCTCTTGCCCCATGTGATATAGTTGTGTTCAGTGTTGTCCTCATCTTACCACATGTGATATAATTACGTTCAGTGTTGTCCTTCTCTTGCCACAAGTGTTATAGTTGTGTTCCGTGTTGTCCTCCTCTTGCCACATGTGATATAGTTGTGTTAAGTGTTGTCCTCCTCTTGCCACAAGTGTTATAGTTGTGTTCAGTGTTGTCCTCATCTTACCACATGTGCTATAGTTACGTTCAGTGTTGTCCTTCTCTTGCCACAAGTGTTATAGTTGTGTTCAGTGTTGCCCCTTGCCACATGTGCCATAGTTGTGTTGAGTGTTGTCTTCCTCTTGCCATGTGCTGATAGTTGTGTTCATGTTGTCCTTCCTTGCCACAAGTGTTAGTTGTGTTCAGTGTTATCCTCCTCTTGCCACATTTATTATAGTTGTGTTCAGTGTTGTCCTTTCTTGCCACAAGTGTTATAGTTGTGTTCAGTGTTATCCTCCTCTTGCCACATGTGTTATAGTTGTGTTCAGTGTTTTCCTCCTCTTGCCACAAGTGTTTTATTTGTGTTCAATGTTGTCCTCCTCTTGCCACATGTGCTATATTTGTGTTGAGTGTTGTCCTCCTCTTGTCACAAGTGTTATAGTTGTGTTCAGTGTTGTCCTCATCTTGCCACATGTGCTATAGTTACGTTCAGTGTTGTCCTCCTCTTACCACAAGGGTTATAGTTGTGTTCAGTGTTGTCCTCCTCTTGCCACATGTGCTATAGTTGTGTTGAGTGTTGTCTTCCTCTTGCCACATGTGCTATAGTTGTGTTCAGTGTTGTCCTTCTCTTGCCACAAGTGTTATAGTTGTGTTCAGTGTTATCCTCCTCTTGCCACATTTGCTATAGTTGCGTTCAGTGTTGTCCTTCTCTTGCCACAAGTGTTATAGTTGTGTTCAGTGTTATCTTCCTCTTGCCACATGTGTTATAGTTGTGTTCAGTGTTGTCCTCCTCTTGCCACAAGTGTTTTATTTGTGTTCAATGTTGTCCTCCTCTTGCCACATGTGATATAGTTGTGTTAAGTGTTGTCCTCCTCTTGCCACAAGTGTTATAGTTGTGTTCACTGTTGTCTTCCTCTTGCCACATGTGCTATAGTTGTGTTCAGTGTTGTCCTTCTCTTGCCACAAGTGTTATAGTTGTGTTCAGTGTTATCCTCCTCTTGCCACATTTGCTATAGTTGCGTTCAGTGTTGTCCTTCTCTTGCCAGAAGTGTTATAGTTGTGTTCAGTGTTATCCTCCTCTTGCCACATGTGCTATAGTTGTGTTCAGTGTTGTCCTTCTCGTGCGACAAGTGTTATAGTTGTGTCCAGTGTTGTCCTCCTCTTGACACATATGCTATAGTTGTGTTCAGTGTTGTCTTCCTCTTGCCACATGTGCTATAGTTGTGTTCAGTGTTGTCCTTCTCTTGCCACAAGTGTTATATTTGTGTTCAGTGTTATCCTCCTCTTGCCACATTTGCTATAGTTGCATTCAGTGTTGTCCTTCTCTTGCCACAAGTGTTATAGTTGTGTTCAGTGTTATCCTCCTCTTGCCACATGTGTTATAGTTGTGTTCAGTGTTGTCCTCCTCTTGGCACAAGTGTTTTATTTGTGTTCAATGTTGTCCTCCTCTTGCCACATGTGATATGGTTGTGTTAAGTGTTGTCCTCCTCTTGCCACAAGTGTTATAGTTGTGTTCAGTGTTGTCCTCATCTTGCCACATGTGCTATAGTTACGTTCAGTGTTGTCATCCTCTTGCCACATGTGCTATAGTTGTGTTGAGTGTTATCCTCCTCTTGCCACAAGTGATGTATTTGTGTTCAATGTTGTCCTCCTGTTTCATGTGATATATTGTGTTCAGTGTTGTCCCCATCTTACCATATGTGCTTACAATTACGTTCAGTGTTGTCCTTTCTCTCTGCTACAAGTGTTATAGTTGTGTCTAGTGTTGTCCTCTCTGCCACATGTGATATAGTTGTGTTAAGTGTTGTCCTCTCTTTGCCACAAGTGTTATAGTTGTTTTCAGTGTTGTCCTCATCTTGCCACATGTGCTATAGTTACGTTCAGTGTTGTCCTCCTTTTGCCAAAAGTGTTATAGTTGTGTTCAGTGTTGTCTTTCTCTTGCCACATGTGCTTTGTTGTGTTCAGTGTTGTCCTCCTCTTGCCACATATGCTATAGTTGTGTTCAGTGTTGTCTTCCTCTTGCCACATGTGCTATTGTTGTGTTCAGTGTTGTCCTTCTCTTGCCAAAAGTGTTATAGTTGTGTTCATTGTTATCCTCCTCTTGCCACATTTGCTATAGTTGCGTTCAGTGTTGTCCTTCTCTTGCTACAAGTGTTATAGTTGTGTTCAGTGTTATCCTCCTCTTTCCAAATGTGTTATAGTTGTGTTCAGTGTTGTCCTCCTCTTGCCACAAGTGTTTTATTTGTGTTCAATGTTGTCCTCCTCTTGCCACATGTGATATAGTTGTGTTAAGTGTTGTCCTCCTCTTGCCACAAGTGTTATAGTTGTGTTCACTGTTGTCTTCCTCTTGCCACATGTGCTATAGTTGTGTTCAGTGTTGTCCTTCTCTTGCCACAAGTGTTATAGTTGTGTTCAGTGTTATCCTCCTCTTGCCACATTTGCTATAGTTGCGTTCAGTGTTGTCCTTCTCTTGCCAGAAGTGTTATAGTTGTGTTCAGTGTTATCCTCCTCTTGCCACATGTGCTATAGTTGTGTTCAGTGTTGTCCTTCTCGTGCGACAAGTGTTATAGTTGTGTCCAGTGTTGTCCTCCTCTTGACACATATGCTATAGTTGTGTTCAGTGTTGTCTTCCTCTTGCCACATGTGCTATAGTTGTGTTCAGTGTTGTCCTTCTCTTGCCACAAGTGTTATATTTGTGTTCAGTGTTATCCTCCTCTTGCCACATTTGCTATAGTTGCATTCAGTGTTGTCCTTCTCTTGCCACAAGTGTTATAGTTGTGTTCAGTGTTATCCTCCTCTTGCCACATGTGTTATAGTTGTGTTCAGTGTTGTCCTCCTCTTGGCACAAGTGTTTTATTTGTGTTCAATGTTGTCCTCCTCTTGCCACATGTGATATGGTTGTGTTAAGTGTTGTCCTCCTCTTGCCACAAGTGTTATAGTTGTGTTCAGTGTTGTCCTCATCTTGCCACATGTGCTATAGTTACGTTCAGTGTTGTCATCCTCTTGCCACATGTGCTATAGTTGTGTTGAGTGTTATCCTCCTCTTGCCACAAGTGTTTTATTTGTGTTCAATGTTGTCCTCCTCTTGCCACATGTGCTGTAGTTGTGTTAAGTGTTGTCCTCCTCTTGCCACAAGTGTTATAGTTGTGTTCAGTGTTGTCCTCATCTTGCCACATATGCTAAAGTTACGTTCAGTGTTGTCCTCTTCTTGCCACAAGTGTTATAGTTGTGTTCAGTTTTGTCTTCCTCTTGCCACATGTGCTATAGTTGTGTTCAGTGTTGTCCTTCTCTTGCCACAAGAGTTATAATTGTGTTCAGTGTTATCTTCCTTTTGCCACATGTGTTATAGTTGTGTTCAGTGTTGTCCTCCTCTTACCACATGTGCTATAGTTGTGTTCAGTGTTGTCCTTCTCGTGCGACAAGTGTTATAGTTGTGTTCAGTGTTGTCCTCCTCTATCCACATGTGCTATAGTTGTGTTCAGTGTTGTCTTCCTCTTGCCACATGTGCTATAGTTGTGTTCAGTGTTGTCCTTCTCTTGCCACAAGCGTTATAGTTGTGTTCAGTGTTGTCTTCCTTTTGCCACATTTGCTATAGTTGCGTTCAGTGTTGTCCTTCTCTTGCCACAAGTGTTATACTTGTGTTCAGTGTTGTCCTTCTCTTACCACATGTGTTATAGTTGTGTTAAGTGCTGTCCTCCTCTTGCCACAAGTGTTATAGTTGTGTTCATTGTTATCCTCCTCTTGCCACATGTGTTATAGTTGTGTTTAGTGTTGTCCTCCTCTTGCCACAAGTGTCATAGTTGTGTTCAGTGTTGTCCTCATCTTGTCACATGTGATATAGTTACGTTCAGTGTTGTCCTCCTCTTACCACAAGTGTTATAGTTGTGTTCAGTGTTGTCTTCCTCTTGCCACATGTGCTATAGTTGTGTTCAGTGTTGTCCTTCTCTTACCACAAGTGTTATAGTTGTGTTCAGTGTTGTCCTTCTCTTGCCACAAGTGTTATAGTTGTGTTCAGTGTTGTCCTTCTCTTGCCACATGTGTTATAGTTGTGTTAAGTGCTGTCCTCCTCTTGCCACAAGTGTTATAGTTGTGTTCATTGTTATCCTGCTCTTGCCACATGTGTTATAGTTGTGTTCAGTGTTGTCCTCCTCTTGCCACAAGTGTTTTATTTGTGTTCAATGTTGTCCTCCTCTTGCCACATGTGCTGTAGTTGTGTTAAGTGTTGTCCTCCTCTTGCCACAAGTGTTATAGTTGTGTTCAGTGTTGTCCTCCTCTTGCCACAAGTGTTATATTTGTGTTCAGTGTTGTCCTCCTGTTGCCCCATGTGCTATAGTTGTGCTCAGTTTTGTCCTTCCCTTGCCACATGTGCTATAATTGTGTTCAATGTTGTCCTTCTCTTTCCACAAGTGTTATAGTTGTGTTCAGTGTTTTCCTCCTCTTGCCACATGTGCTATAGTTGTGTTCAGTGTTGTCCTTCTCTTGCTACATGTGCTATAGTTGTGTTCAGTGTTGTCCTTCTCTTGCTACATGTGCTATAGTTGTGTTCAGTGTTGTCCTCCTCTTGCCACAAGTGTTATAGTTGTGTTCAGTGTTATCCTCCTCTTGCCACATGTGTTATAGTTGTGTTCAGTGTTTTCCTCCTCTTGCCACAAGTGTTTTATTTGTGTTCAATGTTGTCCTCCTCTTGCCACATGTGCTATATTTGTGTTGAGTGTTGTCCTCCTCTTGTCACAAGTGTTATAGTTGTGTTCAGTGTTGTCCTCATCTTGCCACATGTGCTATAGTTACGTTCAGTGTTGTCCTCCTCTTGCCACAAGTGTTATAGTTGTGTTCAGTGTGTCCTTCTCTTTGTCACAAGTGTTATAAAGTTGTGTTCAGTGTATTCCTCCTCTGCCACATGTGCTATATTTGTGTTCAGTGTTGTCCTTTCCTCTGCCACAAGTGTTATAGTGTCTCAGTGTTGTCCTCCTCTCTTGCCACATGTGCCTGAGTGCCAGGTTCAGTGTTATCCTCCTCTTGCCACATGTGTTATAGTTGTGTTCAGTGTTGTCCTCCTCTTGCCACATGTGTTATAGTTGTGTTCAGTGTTGTCCTCCTCTTGCCACAAGATTTTTATTTGTGTTCAATGTTCTCCTCTTGCAACATGTGCTAGAGTTGTGTTCAGTGTTGTCCTTCTCTTGCCACAAGTGTTATAGTTGTGTTCAGTGTTATCCTCATCTTGCCACATGTGCTATAGTTAAGTTCAGTGTTGTCCTCCTCTTACCACAAGTGTTACAATTGTGTTCAGTGTTTTCTTCCTATTGCCACATGTGCTATATTTGTGTTCAGTGTTGTCCTTGTCTTGCCAAATGTACTATAGTTGTGTTCAGTGTTGTCCTTCTCTTGCCACAAGTTATAGTTATGTTCAGTGTTGTCCTTCTCTTGCCACAAGTGTTATAGTTGTGTTCAGTGTTGTCCTTCTCTTGCCACATGTGTTATAGTTGTGTTAAGTGCTGTCCTCCTCTTGCCACAAGTGTTATAGTTGTGTTCATTGTTATCCTATTCTTGCAACATGTGTTATAGTTGTGTTCAGTGTTGTCCTCCTCTTGCCACAAGTGTTATATATGTGTTCAATGTTGTCCTCCTCTTGCCACATGTGCTGTAGTTGTGTTAAGTGTTGTCCTCCTCTTGCCACAAGTGTTATAGTTGTGTTCAGTGTTGTCCTCATCTTGCCACATATGCTATAGTTACGTTCAGTGTTGTCCTCCTCTTGCCACAAGTGTTATAGTTGTGTTCAGTGTTGTCTTCCTCTTGCCATATGTGCTATAGTTGTGTTCAGTGTTGTCCTTCTCTTGCCACAAGTGTTATAGTTGTGTTCAGTGTTATCCTCCTCTTGCCACATTTGCTATAGTTGCGTTCAGTGTTGTCCTTCTCTTGCCACAAGTGTTATAATTGTGTTCAGTGTTGTCTTCCTTTTGCCACATGTGTTATAGTTGTGTTCAGTGTTGTCCTTCTCGTGCCACAAGTGTTATAGTTGTGTTCAGTGTTGTCCTCCTCTTGCCACATGTGCTATAGTTGTGTTCAGTGTTGTCTTCCTCTTGCCACATGTGCTATAGTTGTGTTCAGTGTTGTCCTCCTCTTGCCACATGTGCTATAGTTGTGTTCATTGTTGTCCTTCTCGTGCGACAAGTGTTCGAGCTGTGTTCAGTGTTGTCCTCCTCTTGCCACATGTGCTATAGTTGTGTTCAGTGTTGTCTTCCTCTTGCCACATGTGCTATAGTTGTGTTCAGTGTTGTCCTTCTCTTGCCACAAGTGTTATAGTTGTGTTCAGTGTTGTCCTCCTCCTGCCACATTTGCTATAGTTGCGTTCAGTGTTGTCCTTCTCTTGCCACAAGTGTTATACTTGTGTTCAGTGTTATCCTCCTCTTGCCACATGTGTTATAGTTGTGTTCAGTGTTGTCCTCCTCTTGCCACAAGTGTTTTATTTGTGTTCAATGTTGTCCTCCTCTTGCCACATGTGCTATATTTGTGTTGAGTGTTGTCCTCCTCTTGTCACAAGTGTTATAGTTGTGTTCAGTGTTGTCCTCATCTTGCCACATGTGCTATAGTTACGTTCAGTGTTGTCCTCCTCTTGCCACAAGTGTTATAGTTGTGTTCAGTGTGTCCTTCTCTTGCTACATGTGCTATAGTTGTGTTCAGTGTTGTCCTCCTCTTGCCACAAGTGTTATATTTGTGTTCAGTGTTGTCCTCCTGTTGCCTCATGTGCTATAGTTGTGCTCAGTGTTGTCCTTCTCTTGCCACATGTGCTATAGTTGTGTTCAGTGTTGTCTTCCTCTTGCCACATGTGCTATAGTTGTGTTCAGTGTTGTCCTTCTCTTGCCACATGTGCTATATTTGTGTTCAGTTTTGTCCTCCTCTTGCCACAAGTGTTATATTTGTGTTCAGTGTTGTCCTCCTTTTGCCCCATGAGCTATAGTTGTGCTCTGTGTTGTCCTTCTCTTGCCACATGTGCTATAGTTGTGCTCTGTGTTGTCCTTCTCTTGCCACATGTGCTATAGTTGTGTTCAGTGTTGTCTTCCTGTTGCCACATTTGCTATAGTTGTGCTCAGTGTTGTCCTTCTCTTGCCAAATGTGCTATAGTTGTGTTCAGTGTTGTCCTTCTCTTGCCACATGTGCTATAGTTGTGTTCAGTGTGGTCCTTCTCTTGCCACAAGAGTTATAATTGTGTTCAGTGTTGTCTTCCTCTTGCCACAAGTGTTTTATTTGTGTTCAATATTGTCCTTCTCTTGCCACAAGTGTTATAGTTGTGTTCAGTGTTGTCCTTCTCTTGCCACATGTGTTATAGTTGTGTTAAGTGCTGTCCTCCTCTTGCCACAAGTGTTATAGTTGTGTTCATTGTTATCCTCCTCTTGCCACATGTGTTATAGTTGTGTTCAGTGTTGTCCTCCTCTTGCCACAAGTGTTTTATTTGTGTTCAATGTTGTCCTCCTCTTGCCACATGTGCTGTAGTTGTGTTAAGTGTTGTCCTCCTCTTGCCACAAGTGGTATAGTTGTGTTCAGTGTTGTCCTCATCTTGCCACATATGCTATAGTTACGTTCAGTGTTGTCCTCCTCTTGTCACAAGTGTTATAGTTGTGTTCAGTGTTGTCTTCCTCTTGCCACATGTGCTATAGTTGTGTTCAGTGTTGTCCTTCTCTTGCCACAAGTGTTATAGTTGTGTTCAGTGTTGTCCTCCTCTTGCCACATGTGCTATAGTTGTGTTCAGTGTTGTCCTTCTCTTGCCACAAGAGTTATAATTGTGTTCAGTGTTGTCTTCCTTTTGCCACATGTGTTATAGTTGTGTTCAGTGTTGTCCTCCTCTTGCCACATGTGCTATAGTTGTGTTCAGTGTTGTCCTTCTCTTGCCACAAGAGTTATAATTGTGTTCAGTGTTGTCTTCCTTTTGCCACATGTGTTATAGTTGTGTTCAGTGTTGTCCTCCTCTTGCCACATGTGCTATAGTTGTGTTCAGTGTTGTCCTTCTCTTGCCACAAGTGTTATCGTTGTGTTCAGTGTTATCCTCCTCTTGCCACATTTGCTATAGTTGCGTTCAGTGTTGTCCTTCTCTTGCCACAAGTGTTATAGTTGTGTTCAGTGTTATCCTCCTCTTGCCACATGTGTTATAGTTGTGTTCAGTGTTGTCCTCCTCTTGGCACAAGTGTTTTATTTGTGTTCAATGTTGTCCTCCTCTTACCACATGTGATATAGTTGTGTTAAGTGTTGTCCTCTTCTTGCCACATGTGCTATAGTTGTGTTCAGTGTTGTCTTCCTCTTGCCACATGTGCTATTGTTGTGTTCAGTGTTGTCCTTCTCTTGCCACATGAGCTATATTTGTGTTCAGTTTTGTCCTCCTCTTGCCACAAGTGTTATATTTGTGTTCAGTTTTGTCCTCCTGTTGCCCCATGAGCTATAGTTGTGCTCTGTGTTGTCCTTCTCTTGCCACATGTGCTATAGTTGTGTTCAGTGTTGTCTTCCTGTTGCCACATTTGCTATAGTTGTGCTCAGTGTTGTCCTTTTCTTGCCACATGTGCTATAGTTGTGTTCAGTGTTGTCCTTCTCTTGCCACATGTGCTATAGTTGTGTTCAATGTTGTCCTCCTCTTGCCACAAGTGTTTTATTTGTGTTCAATGTTGTCCTTCTCTTGCCACAAGTGTTATAGTTGTGTTCAGTGTTATCCTTCTCTTGCCACAAGTGTTATAGTTGTGTTCAGTGTTGTCCTTCTCTTGCCACATGTGCTATAGTTGTGTTCAGTGTTGTCTTCCTCTTGCCACATGTGCTATAGTTGTGTTCAGTGTTGTCCTTCTCTTGCCACATGTGCTATATTTGTGTTCAGTTTTGTCCTCCTCTTGCCACAAGTGTTATATTTGTGTTCAGTGTTGTCCTCCTGTTGCCCCATGAGCTATAGTTGTGCTCTGTGTTGTTCTTCTCTTGCCACATGTGCTATAGTTGTGTTCAGTGTTGTCTTCCTGTTGCCACATTTGCTATAGTTGTGCTCAGTGTTGTCCTTTTCTTGCCACATGTGCTATAGTTGTGTTCAGTGTTGTCCATCTCTTGCCACATGTGCAATAGTTGTGTTCAATGTTGTCCTCCTCTTCCACAAGTGTTTTATTTGTGTTCAATGTTGTCCTTCTCTTGCCACAAGTGTTATAGTTGTGTTCATTGTTGTCCTCCTCTTGCCTCATGTGTTATAGTTGTGTTCAGTGTTGTCCTCCTCTTGCCACAAGTGATGTATTTGTGTTCAATGTTGTCCTCCTGTTGCCCCATGTGATATAGTTGTGATCAGTGTTGTCCTCATCTTACCACATGTGCTATAATTACGTTCAGTGTTGTCCTTCTCTTGCCACAAGTGTTATAGTTGTGTTCAGTGTTGTCCTCCTCTTGCCACATGTGATATAGTTGTGTTAAGTGTTGTCCTCCTCTTGCCACAAGTGTTTTAGTTGTGTTCAGTGTTGTCCTCATCTTACCACATGTGCTATAGTTACGTTCAGTGTTGTCCTTCTCTTGCCAAAAGTGTTATAGTTGTGTTCAGTGTTGTCCTCCTCTTGCCCACATATTACTGTAATTGTGTTCAGTATTTGTCCTCACTACACCCACAAAGTGTTATAATTGTATTCATGTTGTCTTCTCTTGCCACATGTACTATAGACTGTGTTCCAGTGTTGTCCTTCTCTTGCCTAAGTGTTATGGGTAGCATGTTCCAGTATTTGTCTCCTCTTGCCACATATTACTTTATAATTTGTGTTCAGTGTTGTCCCTTCTCTTGCCTGAAAGAGACTAATTGTCTGTTCGAGTGTTGTCTTCCTTTTCCCACATGTGTTATAGTTGTGTTCAGTGTTGTCCTCCTCTTGCCACATATGCTATATGAATTGTGTTCAGTGTTGTCCTCCTCTTGCCACATGTGCTATAGTTGTGTTCAGTGTTGTCTTCCTCTTACCACATGTGCTATAGTTGTGTTCAGTGTTGTCCTTCTATTGCCACATGTGCTATAGTTGTGTTCTGTGTTGTCCTCCTCTTGCCACAAGTGTTATATTTGTGTTCAATGTTGTCCTCCTGTTGCCCCATGTGCTATAGTTGAGTTCAGTGTTGTCCTTCTCTTGCCACATGTGCTATAGTTGTGTTCAGTGTTGTCCTTCTCTTGCCACAAGTGTTATAGTTGTGTTCAGTGTTGTCCTCCTCTTGCCACATGTGCTATATTTGTGTTTTGTGTTGTCCTTCTCTTGCCAAATGTACTATAGTTGTGTTCAGTGTTGTCCTTCTCTTGCCACAAGTGTTATAGTTGTTTTCAGTGTTGTCCTCCTCTTGCCACAAGTGTTATAGTTGTGTTCAGTGTTGTCCTCCTCTTGCCACATATGCTATAGTTGTATTTAGTGTTGTCCTCCACTTAACACAAGTGTTATATTTGTGTTCAGTGTTGTCCTCCTCTTTCCACAAGTGTTATATTTGTGTTCAGTGTTGTCCTCCTCTTGTCACATGTGATATATTTGTGTTCAGTGTTGTCCTTCTCTTTTTAAATATTACTATAATTGTGTTTAGTGTTGTCCTTCTCCTTACAAAGTGTTATAATTTTGTTCGGTAATGTCCTCCATTTGTCACATGTACTTTATAATTTGTATTTCAATGTTGTCTCCTCTTGCCACATGTGCTATAATTTGTGTTCAGTGTTGTCCTTCTCTTGCCTGCGTGTTATAGTGCCATTCCAGTATTTGTCATCACTCTCTTGCCCATATTATGCTATAGTTGTCATTGATGTTATCTCCTCTTGCCCACAAGTGATGTATTTGTGTTCAATGTTGTCTCCTATTTGCCCCATGTGATATAGATTTGTGTTCATGTTGTCCTCATCTTACCACATATTACTAAATCCCATTCAATGTTGTCCCTTCTCTTGCCACAAAATGTTGTAATTTATCTGTTCAGTGTTGTCCTCCTCTTGCCACATGTGATATAGTTGTGTTAAGTGTTGTCCTCCTCTTGCCACAAGTGTTTTATTTGTGTTCAGTGTTGTCCTCATCTTACCACATTTGCTATAGTTGCGTTCAGTGTTGTCCTTCTCTTGCCACATGTGCTATAGTTGTGTTCAGTGTTGTCCTCCTCTTGCCACATGTGCTATAGTTGTGTTGAGTGTTGTCTTCCTCTTGCCACATGTGCTATAGTTGTGTTCAGTGTTGTCCTTCTCTTGCCACAAGTGTTGTAGTTGTTTTCAGTGTTATCCTCCTCTTGCCACATTTGCTATAGTTGCGTTCAGTGTTGTCCTTCTCCTGCCACAAGTGTTAGAGTTGTGTTCAGTGTTATCCTCCTCTTGCCACATGTGTTATAGTTGTGTTCAGTGTTGTCCTCCTCTTGCCACAAGTGTTTTATTTGTGTTCAATGTTGTCCTCCTCTTGCCACATGTGCTATAGTTGTGTTCAGTGTATGTCCTCCTCTTGTCACAAGTGTTATAGTTGTGTTCAGGGTTGTCCTCCTCTTGTTACATGTGTTATAGTTGTGTTCAGTGTTATCCTCCTCTTACCACATGTGTTATAGTTGTGTTCAGTGTTATCCTCCTCTTGCCACAAGTGTTTTATTTGTGTTCAATGTTGTCCTCCTCTTGCCACATGTGCTATATTTGTGTTCAGTGTTGTCCTTCTCTTGCTACA
>NW_024742236.1:0-15809 GCF_018991925.1 Homarus americanus
TGTCTTTCTGTCTGTCAAGTTTTACACTAGCTGCTGCCCCTGTACTTTGGACGAGAGAGAGAGAGAGAGAGAGAGAGAGAGAGAGAGAGAGAGAGAGAGTTGTAGATAATCCTTACTGCAATGGTGGATTTATTAGGCTGTGTTCATTAAGGCTGAAATTACTGGAAGATAAGAAGGATTTTCACACATTTAACCATACCTGTATAGCATGTTTTAAGAGCAGGGAGAGAGAGAGGGGTGGATAGATGGGGTGGAAATAGAGAGAGTTTTTGAAGGAATATTATAGGTGTAGTGTCTTTACAATTTTGTGTTAGACATTATGACACAGCGGACGAAGGTTTTTGACAACGTTACCGAGACAACAAGAGTCGCAGTGTTCATTTTGTAATTCATCGGACCCATCCATAGATACTTCTTAGTTGTGTGTACATGAAGCTCGTCACTAACAGACATACAACATCTTAACGAAATTCTCAGACACAGGAAACCTTCAAAGTTAATTCTGTAAAAATTTAAGAATGCCAGTACAGTCGCGGACAAAAGTTCCTGGAACTGATCTAAAGTAATATAGAGATTGAATCTGTGAACTTTTGAGTCAGAAGCTTCATAAACAAGCTGTTTTTATGCACTTTTATTTCATCAGTTTCAGTTCCTGGTATAGTCTCAATATATTCGTTCGTACCCTGATCCAATCTTTCCCTGAAACTTCCCGTGATGTCTTACACTCTGCATCCCAACTATCTTTCACTGTTCAAAAGCTCTCTCTCACTCTCTCTCTCTCTCTCCGAATATTTTCACTTCACTTTTTTGTCGGTCCATTCAGTTTTCCTCCTTTATCTTCGTCTCTTCCTCTCACATCTTTATCACCCCATCAACCACTTCCTTCATTTGTCTTATCTGCTCGGTTTTTCTTTCATTTCTCCCCTACACTTATCTTCTCAATCTTTATCCTCCTGTTTTTGTTATCCTTCTTCTTCTTTCCTGATATTTGCTTCCACGTAGTCAGCCAGTGTTCCGCTTGGGGGTGCTGGTGGTAGAGTGGTACTGCTCTTGCCTTCGCAAGCGAGATGTCACGGGTTCGATTCCCGGGCCGATGGAAGTTGTTTGGACACACTTCCTAGCCCCCATTAGTCCCTGTTCACCTAGCAGTAAAGTAGGTACCTGTTTAAGTCGAAAGTTGCGAATTCGTATTCAGGGACAAGTTGTTGGAGCTTCCAATAACTTGATGACACAAACCATTGACTCTTCAGGCTTCTATGCCCTTAACATGAGACATAAAGGCAAGCGTGAACTTACCAGGCTTCCCTGTTGGGCACTGTAAACACTTCTGCGCTTCACCTTACACAAGGATGTAGGAGAGTGCCCAATAAATAAAGGAAAAAAAAGTGTTCCGCCTTGATTACAAGTATGCTATGATGAGACCTGAGGCCGCCCTGAGTGGCACATCTTACTGAGTGTATCATCTTCAGACTATTAGTTTAGGGATACACTGTTGTAAAATGTTATCTTTGCTTATATCAACATTCCAAGTTTCACTGAAATCCTTTTATGTAGAAAATCTTGTTAACAGCAGCTACGTAACACAACCAACATCAAGTGTTTCGCTCTTTAACAAGCACTATATCAAAAATGGGTCTCACCTCTAGTTTCCAGCCAAATGCCTCAGTGTGGTCAAATATGCCGCAGAAACGAGAATCACTGTTATCAAATACCTCACCAAGTTACCCCGCCACGCCTGACCTCCATTCACTCAGTGCAGACGAGTGAACGTGGCCCAGTCTTTAATCACAACTTTTATTGTTTCTATGATCGTTCCGTCATATTTTATAATAATTCTAAATTTTTGTTTATAGAAATATCTGAATTATTAAAAATATTACAAGAGTTAACGAGCAGTAAACTTTTGCAAAATTTCATAACAAAAATATCTAGCAACACCTCTCAGACTCAATTTAACGGTCGTTCAGGCATTATTGGAACTTTATTTGAATTCGACGACTGAAGTTTTCTTAGCGTTATGCCTAAAGTAGGAAAATATTATGAACATAAAAACTTTATCATATAATTTCAAGCAAATGTTCTGAAACAAAATTTAATTAACCTAACTAATGATCCCAAGGGATATTTATTTGTTAGAGTGCTTGGTTGTTTCTTACAGTTTGTGGTATATTTTAACAGCGTCCACTTTATCAATAACTAAGGTCGATTTTCTCTTTTCTTGGAAATTTAATTGAGTTATTTATTGAGTTGTGGATATTATGTAAAACCACATAACATGATATATCACTGGGGTTTGGATTTTCAGTATTTTAAAATGTACGTTTCCAAACGCAAGTGCATATCAGGCTGACCAACATTTAAGACACCAAACAGGCCTACCAACATTAGACATCATAATCCCACTAATTTTGTTTATACGAAATTTCAAAATTAATTTGATCTGAAAATATATACCTAGATGTAATCATTATTTTCCACATTATAAAACTATATTATAAAATCAGGACGCTCTCGTGTTGAGAAGGGTGAGGGTCAACACCTCCGATTTGTTCCAATGTATTATTTTTTTACAATCGTCGTTCTATGGGACTCATACTTAAGTGGTCTGAGCTAACTTCATCGATCTTTATAGCAATGGTTTTCTGATCGCGAAAGTCTGTAGGTTAGATATTGCCGAAAAACAATCGACTGTGACATTTGATTACGCACATAAATAGACGAATCGCAAATTTCTAAGCTGGCGTTATAACTCGTCTTTAAGTCCTTGTTATACCTGATCCCAGTCATAATGAAGCACAGGAAAATAGGAAACGCAAATATTTAAGTACAACAGTGTAGTCCTGTGAGCGAGGCACCAGGGGTAACTTGCAACACAGAGTACAAGAGTTAGTTGTAAACGTGGCGTCACAAATAAGGCGAGGCTTGTGGAAGGAGGGTTGTAGTGGACTTCTCCCCTACAACTGCGTATCCGCATTCCAATGTCACCGTATCCTAGCAACCGAACCAAAAGACCGGCGACTTTCTCGGGTTTTCCCAACATGACTCATAGAGGACTCGCGGCTGCTGGGTATATAAGCTCTGTCTCCCAGCTACACAAGGACCTGGGCGGGCTCACTAACTCAAAAAAAAAAAAAAAAATAATAATAATAAATAATAATAATGTGATTACCCTCCCAGTTATATCAGCCAGGAAGAAGTAATTGAATCACCTCCTGCCTCAACATACACATTTCTACATAAAACATTACTAGAGGAATAAAGATGAGAGTGACCAACCAGCTCCACTAAGAACCTGGCAGGCCTCTCCATACAGTGTACCTTTAGACTAACACAACTAACACTTAACTAACACCTCAAAAAAAAAAAAGAATGTGACTACCCTCCCAGTTACACAAGGACCTGGGCGGGCTCACTAACTCCAACAATAACAAATAATAATAATAAGCAGCATTATATAAATAAACCAATATTAATACAAAGGTCTGACGACCCAAGGGAGCAGAACAAAGACAAAACACCAATAAGAAAGATGAAGCGATCTGGTTGAGCCCAGATTCTTTCTACTCCTACTGTATTTCAGTTTCACCACTTTTCCTTCAACTCCTAATAATCTTCTTTCACCTCTTAACTAAAGACTTCGTATCGTATCGTATCGAGATTCGATCGAGAACTGAACCTTGGCGAGGTAGGTTCTCTCTGCTCCCGAGGTACCACGCGCAAGGAACTCAACCTCCTTGTCCTGAGGAAGTTTTTTGACTCCTCGGGAATCACGGGGGTGACAGGGGTCGTTCGCAGTGACAGCGGTCACCTTATCACAAATCAATGGAATCCAGATCCAAGTTGAAGCCTGCCTACAGGACAACTTGGTTTTGGGAGTCATCTCCCACACAGAAATCGAACATCTGGAAAAAGAAGAACTGGCCGAGCTGATCGGAGACCAGCTCTCAATAGTTCGGAAGCTGACCAGCACAGCTGCCCTGGTTGGCTTCCCAAAGGAATTTCCTAGCTCCGTTTTGCTGGGATGGGAGAAGATCCCAGTAAAACCGTACCAGCGAAGACCTACTCGTTGCTACAAATGCCAGAAGTACGGCCATCTGGCGCGGAAGTGTCGTGCTCGGGAGGTGTGTTCAAGCTGCGGGACACCCGGGCACCAGGACGCTAACTGCTTGGCGGCCGCCAAGAAGTGCGCAGCTTGTGGTGGCCCTCACTCCTCCTCCGGCCGGGAGTGTCCCAAGTGGAGGGAGGAGTGCAGGGTGGCCAAGCTGCAGACTAAGGAAAGACTGAGCTACAAGGAGGCCCTCCTTGTAGTGAAAAATCAAGAAAAGAACAAGCAAGACAAGAACAAGCAAGACAAGAACAAGATCACGAAAATTAAACCCGATTACATTACACTATCTTTAACATCGTTTATTGACGTGTATGAGAATATCCCAGAAGAAGAGGCCAGTAATCCCCTAACACCATTCCATTGAGATTCATTCTAGCCTCTCTTCCTGAACAAGCAACACCTCCTCCGCCGCTGCCTGGCGGCCCTCGCCTCTCCTCCGCCTGCCTGGCGGTCCTCGCTCCCGCCAGCGAGCATGGCGACCCACCAGCTGTCCTTCTCTGGGCTTCCTCACCAACCAACTCTCATTCTGGTCTCTCTTCTTGAACAAGCAACACCTCCTCCAGCAAGCTCCACGCTGTCAGCATTCATTCAACCAGGAGGCCAGCAACAGGCAACATCTTCTCTAACGAAGCTCCTGCACATCTACCTCCTTCAACACGCTACTCACTGAACGTCTCTACTGAGCAGCTCCTCACCACACGGCACCTCCAGCACCAGACTGTCTATCATATAACTTATATTATACAAGAAAACCACCTTAGAGTTTCCATCCATCCTGAGTGCTAGACAACATTATACCACGAACTCCTACAGGGTCAATCAGCCGAGTAATACCAATGCAATATTTATTTTTTTAATAAGTACTCCAATTTTGGTTGCATACACACACGAAGGAAGGTTTATATGTTTTCCATCAAATAAACCATAACATTACATAAACAGGATAAAAGTAATAAATCATTTAGTAATATCAACATAGAGTAATCTCACAGAGGAAGATTAATCACAAACAAAATATTCGAACATTCATGAATGTAACCTAACCTTTTCATGTAACGCTTGGGGTTACGTTTTCACGATTACTTAAGGGCTTGTGTAATTATAGGAAAAGTGTCGATAATGAATTATTACCACTAACGTAATTTACAGGTGTTTTAAGCGGGGCAATAATTCTAACGCCTCCCATTGAATTGTTACAGGCCTAGTAGAGCAGCTGACCCATCTCAGTATTAATTTCTAACTTTACTTTTTAGTTGTATAGTTTTATTTTAATATTTATTTTGTTTTAACATTCATCCCTGACTAGGAAGGCACCATTAGTCACCTGTGTTCAGTGTTCAGCACATCGTTTCGTCTGAAGTGAAAAAGAACGATGACTAATTCTAATTTTTCCTCTTTTCCCATTATTCTAATTTTTCCTCTTTTCCCATTATTCTAATTTTTCCTCTTTTCCCATTATTGCGTCTCCTTTCTCGTGTCTTTTCCTATATTTTTACCATTTGGATATCCTGTACAGTGTACACAGAAGGCAGCCAACCAGCAAAAAAAAAAAACCCACAATGTTACACATGAAACGTCTCTCTCCCTCAGTCTACTGAACTTAAGAGTATATAACTAATTGCGTTCTTCCTGAAAAAATTATGTCTGCATCCTAATGATAATAATAATATCAGAATCATATTCATCGTTGTATTTAATTATGACGTCACCAAAGAAAGATTAATTTGATGCTGGCTTATCTGTTGTAACAAGACGGTCTAATTCCTGTATACAAGAACTCAACAATTAATGTACAACTGATGTAATTAGTCAAAATACTTCATACCATAACATACCAAAAAAACAGCTGTACACTTTTGTAACCTTTCATACAGCTGTAAAATGTGTGAAAATTGAAATTGAATTATACCGTACAACAAACTGCACAACAGCTATACTCTCCCTGTAATAGGTTATACAACATACAGACAATAGGTAGCCAATCTATATAGTACTGTACTTTCTACAACATACCTCGCAACAGGTCAACCAACAACAAACTTCGGTGTCGGGATTCTTGTCATTGTTTCCCTTTTTGCCACGGTGTAAAAGACAAAACAATTGATGAACGTGGGGGAAACATGGCCCATTCGTTTCCTTTTTTCAGTTTGTCTTTTTACTCTTCTCTCACCGCTGGGATTCTCGTCCCTACATATCTCTTAATTATTGTGGATGATAAGCGTATTGCAAACCTAGAAATATGCGCTTATAGACGTTGTTGGAGCGCAATAATACATTATAAAATCAATACCACTGTAAACATAATAATGTTGTTGACTTAACACTCAAACTTTTGTCAATATTCTTCACATATTACAACCTAAAACTTAACAATTACTGACCGTCCCTGTGTGTTGTCATAGAAGTGTCACAGATAATTAATGGGAGAGTAATAATTTTGGATTTTGCACAATGGAGGAGTCATTTCGTACGCAATAGTGTTTACATAAAACAAACCTCGTGACTAGCTGTGAATAGGATTGAAGCATTTAATTAATATGAAGGTTAAGGATTAATTTTGCATATATTTGTTTGTAAACTGATGATATTCGTGAGAGTGTACTGCCTTATAAACAATAATACATGGCATCTTGTCATATTTCACCTCTTCATCACACAATGCACAATTACTGGACACGGTTTCACAAGTTCCAAATCCCATGGGTATACGTTGCGCATGCGCAAATATCCCAAACAACACGCTCACCACTGCCATCCCCCTTTTAGGTTTCTACAATGACAGAATGCGCCAAATCAAATGAAAACGTATAAATTTGTCTTGATAATTTCAATATAAATTAAAACTAGACAAGTATGTGGTAGAAATATGATGGTATGTATAAACTCAGTTGCGCGTGAACAAATTTTACCTTGGTGAACAACAACACTGGTCGCTGGCGTAGGATAAATTTACCCTAAGTAGTACCGTACATAAGAACATAAGAAAATAAGGAGTCTGCAATAGGCCGGTTGGCCTGTGCATGGCAGCTCCTGTCGAGAGTTACTACCACTCTCTATCATCCATGAATCTATCTAGCCTCCTTTTGAAACTTTCCAGAGTTCCCGCACTTACTACAAAGTTGCTAAGCTTGTTCCACTCGTCCACCAGGCTATTTGTGAACCAGTTTCTTCCTATCTCCCTCCTAAACCTAAACTTATCCAACTTGAATCCGTTGCTCCGAGTCCTATTCTGCTCGGATATTATAAGAACTTTATCTATATCCCCTTTATTGATTCCTTTCACCCACTTAAATACTTCTATCATATCTCCCCGCACTCTTCGTCTTTCTAGGGAATGCAAGTTACGTTTCTTTAACCTATCCTGATATGGAAGGTTTCTAAGTCCCGGAATCATTTTTGTCATTCTTCGCTGCACCGACTCTAGTGAATTTATATCCATTCTATAATAGGGGCACCAGAACTGAACCGCATAATCGAGGTGCGGCCTAACTAGCACAAGATATAGTTGTAATAAGACCTCTGCACTCTTGTTACTTACACTTCTAGATATAAAACCCAATACTCTGTTTGCCTTATTTCGAACATTAACGCACTGTTTTTCTAGGCCGTAGGTCCGGGCTACAAGTACCCCTAGGTCTCTTTCACAAGTCGACTTCTCTAGGTTGATGTTGTTAAGGCTGTATACATTATAAGTATTGTTCTTCCAATATTAAGTACGCTGCACTTGCTGGTGTTGAATTTCATTTGCCATTTTCAGACCACCCCTGCAGTTTATTTTGATCCTCCTGTAATGCATTTGCATCCTGCCTGAATTAATTTGCCGCCTATTTTGGTGTCATCCGCAAACTTGCTTATGTCACTGCTGATCCCAGTATCTAAATCGTTTATGTAGATTATGAACAAGAGTGGGCCTAGTACTGACCCCTGGGAAACCCCACTGGTTACACGGCCCCACTCAGATTTAACACCATCTACGCTGACCCTCTCCGTTCTATCGGTGAGCCATGATTTTATCCAATTTAAAACTTTCCCCTCGATACCATGAGCCTTAAATTTTCTGAGAAGCCTCTGATGCGGTACTCTGTCAAATGCTTTGCTAAAGTCTAAGTAAATAACATCGTAATTTTCGTCATTATCTACTACCTCGAAGACTTTCCTAAAAAACGTTAGCAGATTTGTTAGACAAGATTTTCCCTTTGTAAACCCATGTTGAGAGTCGTAGATTAATTTGCTTTTCTCTAGATGCGATCGGATGCTATCTGCTATAATTGATTCAAGAAATTTCCCCACTACTGACGTCAAACTGATCGGCCGGTAATTTGACGCTGATGCTCTGTCTCCCTTTTTGAATATGGGTGCTACATTTGCCTGTTTCCACAACTCTGGCACAACTCCAGTGTCTAATGATTTTGTAAATAAGTTTACGAGGGGTCCGCTAATCTGTTCCCTATCACTCTTTTAAGACTCGAGGAAAAATTTCATCGGGCCCTGGGGATTTTGTATTCTTTAGTTTATTTATCTTCTTAAGAACATCCTCTTTTCTGATAGTGATATTCTTTAATTTCTCTTCTTCCTTTCCCTTAAATATCAGTTAAAGAGTGAAGGTGTTGACTCATCAGGTGTTTAATGACAGGATTTTTTTGTGACAAATTCCATCATGTTGAGTAAACCGGAAAGAAAGAAGAGGTGAGTCACAGATACTAGGCGGTAACTTTTGATCTTTGTGTGATATTACGTGTTTGAGAGTAAGAACACTATGTTGTTGTCGAAACCTGGGAATGGTGGTCGTCCAAGCGTGTCTCAATAATTGTGAACGTGATAAGCCTTCTGATTATAAATGGATACTGGATTTAAGTTAATCCTCCAATACCTGGCAAATGATTGTTCTAGGGTAGGAAGGGTCACTGGCACATTCATGCTCTATGTATAGTACTAGGCTTTATGTAAATTTCCCTTAAATATCGAACGTTTTTCAGTGTCATTGTATTTCAAGATTGTTCTGTTTATTATTATACTTTCATGTTGAATAAACTTAAGTTTCTAGTATAAAGCAAACGTATTAATTAAACAAACATCGTTGGTGTTTACACTCGATGCTGCCTGTCAGATTTTTTCATCATGGATAACGAAATAAGTTTCTTTTATATTGATGAAATAAAGAAGTGGTGATAAATCGTTTTACCTAAATTCATAGTTAATACGATATTCTAGAGAATTATATTGAAAATCATTTTATGTGAAAATAATTAAGTGGCAAACGGGTATTTTTTGTAAACGAGTATTTTCCAGCTGCACGGTAGATAATACTGTGTGATAAATATATTTTAATAAAAACTAACGAAAATCTACCCGTGTCTGTATACTGCACCAACCCTTATGGAAGGCCAGTTGACTTTTCTGTATAAAAAGTCAGACTCGCAAGCCAAGTGAACTTTAATTAACCCATCTGAAAGTCCTATCAAGGAGGACGTTGCCTCTGCACCCTCACCGCTTTGACGAAATGGAAAAAATGATCGCTGGGCTATATCTGATTTGAGCAGTGACGAAACTGATTATGTATGACCCAATGATTCACTCATTCTAAAATTAGATTAAGTTGATAATTTTTGTCAATTCGAAAGTACGAAGGGCCAAAACATACTAACTATATATGTAAGTGTTTTTCACATAACCGAAGCTGAATCCGTAAACAAACACAATACATTCACGTAAAACAAAAACAAAAAAATCTATGCAAAATCCCCGCAAGCCCTTAACGTTTACTAACTTCTCTATAAACCCTTATGGTAAAGACTCGTTTTAGATACACCACGAAAACTACTAACAAAAATAGGGTTTCCGGGTGTATTTTGTGTCGTTTCAATCGAATCTGACCTTAATTTCCGTCGCATATTAGCCATTTTTTCCTAATTTTTCTAGAAAATCGACTTAACCTTACGTAACTTCCTAACTCAGGGGCTCTGCCCTCTTGAGCCCTCTCCATATAAAACAGGAAGTACTTATTTTGACGTCTGGTGTCAATGAAAGTAACTTTCTAAACGTCCTCAGGCTATTTTTACTTATCCTCAAATGTAGTATAAAATGGCTACACATCGTTATCAATTTGTTGGAGGATATTCACAAAAATATTTGTTTCGTTGTATAAATTAAAAGATCGAATTTGGGAACTGTTTTATGTAATTTTTTCATGTTTGTCGATTGGTGTAATTGCTAAACTAGTTACTAACTTGCTCAAAGACCTTACATGCTGAAACGCAGTAATAACATAACCCAAAACTTTAACTTAACCTAGTACTCAGGCGAGTCGCTTTCATGGCAGGTTAGGTTAGAATTTTTAATATTCAGAAAATAGAGTGAAGCAACGGCCCCCTGTATGTCAAGAAGTGGACGCTACCTTGTGGGTGTATGCCTGCCTGTTTACGGGATAATGTAATGTAGTATGGTGCTGCTGAGCGTCTAGACTCTTGAGTATTTACTAGAGGAATTAATGGCTTACGAATATCTGTGCTAACCATTATTAAGTGAACTCCATTTCCTAAACTTTTTTTTTTAAGATTTATATTTTTCTTCATTATCATGCTAAAGATGGAGGAAGAGAATAGATAATAAATGATGAAAAATTTTATGTAATTTCATAGAATAATGTAAGATGTTGTTATTACAGGAGAGTGGAGTACCTTGGTGACAGGAGGCCCCGGCGGCAGGACCTGTCCAAGTGAACACAGGAGAGTGGAGTACCTTGGTGACAGGAGACCCCAGCGGCAGGACCTGGCCAAGTGAACACAGGAGAGTGGAGTACCTTGGTGACAGGAGGCCCCGGCGGCAGGACCTGGACAAGTGAACACCCACCACCACCTCTTCCAGATAAGGTGAGTCCCACAACACCTGATGACCTACACTGTGCTCCAGGCAGGTATTGACTCACGCCTGGTGGTGACTTGACCCCTGACCCTCGATATATACAACAGCTCTTAATGTTTTTCTTGAACACACACACAACTCCTTATGATGGGAGGAGAGCAACACCACTTATGACCATTCTCCTGAGACTTCAAATGATTCAGTGAAATATTCCCTCACATTACGGATGCTGGTTGGGATATTTCCTGACCTGTTTATCCTTGTCATGTGAATTATATTATTGATTCAGTCTTGTTACTAAATGTGGGTTTTTTTATGGCCAGAGGTCAAGGTTACAACAGTTGACATGAGTTGGCGCCTCACTCGACCACCGGGATTTGTTTACATGTTCGTGTCACTGTTGCAAGACTCGTGTATATTGGAGTATTTTATTGAGTTTTATTAATTAGACTTTCTTTACTGTTTATATATTGTTGGCGTGTTACATAATTCAACTATAAGTTAATCAAGTATTTTACTATATGTTATTTTAAGCCAAGTGACTATACGGATTGACAATAGTTGAGGCGTAAAAGTCCCTCCCGAACACCACAAACACTTTGCTTAACCATTTATGTGTTTTCTAAATGTAACGGAAGATGAATTTTCCGATAATTTATAATTTTTCATTAACAACAACAACAACAACCGTTATAAGAACACTCGTAACTCAGATAAACTAAGTATCACAAAATTTCCTTCCATATAAAGTTCAGGTTTTCATAAGTGTCTTTTGCTCACAACCTTTCGTGAATCCAAAGATCAGCGGACCTATGTTATTTGTGAAGACTGAGGAGGGAGAAGTAAACTCTCTATGTTAGTAATGTATTTGTTTATCATTGCAAGTAAGTGATATTTACAGCTCATCGAGGGAGCGTCGCCCATCACCTGTTAGGTACGTGCAGCCTTTTCTGTGACTACAACAGTCTGTTGACTCGAACTTTGCAACTGAGTCGACGGACACGCAGTCACGAGTGTTCTTTAGTTTTTGATCTATCGTATTTATATTCTGATGCTTTAGGGATAATAACTCTTCTGTGTTGTTCTCTGATAATTTCAGCTCTTGAGTAAGCTAAAATTAGTTTATAAAACGGCACTAATAATAAAAATATCATAAAAGGAAACAAGAACATGACGAACAAGTTCAAGTGACGTTCGTTTTATGATATTTATGTTATCAGAGCATTTCATAGCTCATTATTATTTCACCATGTACGGAAATTATCAGAGATCAAATATGAATAGTTGTTATTTCTTAAAATATCACAACATAGAGCTGTTGTGATCCGTCCCGTGTCCTGGCCAGTGGGTTTTGTTTCTCCATCTCTGTGATGGCGGCAAATATCGTTTTCGTGTCCGTTTTCGAGATCCGGAATTTTGGCAACTGTCGTTGGGGTCGAGCTGGTGGTGGTGATGGGTGCCTTTTGGGCTGCTTGACGAATTTCGTTTCCCGAAAAAGCACGTCGGCGTTTTTTGTTTTTAACCTTCGTCCAGTTGTTGTCCTCGGTGGCGGTGGCAGTGGTGGCAGAGCTGTTGGGGGCGGCGGAGGTGTGTGGATGGCGTTGTTCTTGGTTTTCAGAGCTTCGTGGAAGGCCCGCAGCTGGTCCGCTTTCTCTGTGCGGAGCCTGTCGTGGTTCGGGTCGTCGGGTTGGCGGTTCAGGCGAGGGTCGCGATTAGGAGGGCGTACGCACTCCATAACCGGTGGTTAAGTGGTTTTTTCTTCTTCTGTTGTTCAGAGCCTACCTATTCCGGTTGAGTAAGGTAGCGGAGGAATTAAACACTCCCCACAGCCACTTGATGGCGGGGTGGTCGTAGAGTGATTCATGAGCTTCTCACCCGGAGCCCCGTTTGTGGAAACCTACTTCCTAGTGTATGTGACTGCTCACTTATAGACGTGAGCTAAGTGTGCCTATTGGGTAAGGATGAGGAATGCTACCCTCTTTCCAGGTGGACCCGCACGATCACGGTAATCCTGGAAAGACTCGGCAGAGGGATGGATTCTTGCTCCAACCCACTTTCGTGTTCACAATCTCCTGGGAGGGAGGTGAACAGTTACAGGGGGGACTGCAGGACGAATACACTTTTGAGGGTGCAGGCCCCTAGGCCAGAGCGAAAAAAAGAAAAATAGTAGTAGAAGGAAAAGAGCTCAAACCACGTCGGGAATACCACGCTATAGCTGCTATCCAACTGGAGTGTGGGTCACTCACACCACCAGTGGGTAGGGCAAATTAATGCTCGATAAACCGAAAACGCTCCTGAGATGTTGTCGAAGATGTCAGCGGACCAGCAAAGTTGGCCAACAATGGAAGCAGAGAGGGCAGGTTTTCACAGCTCCGGGTCCTCACCCCATGAGGGCTGAAGGTGTGTGTGTGGCCTTCTGCCTCTTCTTAACCCCTTTGAGCAAGACGTCTACTCACTTTACCAAGATCTTTTGATATGTAAATCCTACCTTTATAATACAGTAGCCAAGTACAAGTTTCTTTTCATCAACAAAAGTTGACTAAAAAAGATAGTTTTTCCTGCAAAGGCTTTGGGGGAAAATTTACATATGACCAGATAGGCTTTGAGGTCTGGAGCGTTTATGGTTAGCTTCATGGAATAATGAAGATGCTTGAACCTGATAAAGGTATCACTGTATTATAACATTATGCAACTAACTCGTGCGCTGTTACATAAACATCGTTTAACTTAGCTCATTACAATAACGACTAAAATATAAAATTATTGCTGTTACACTCACACACACACACACACACACACACAACAGATGAATCAGAAGGTTGTGTTATAAAGGAAACAGCATAACTTAAGAGTAAAGCATTGTGACCTGTAAGTGAGAAACCTTTTGATTAGTTGTCGATGCATTTGTAACAGTGTGTGTGTGTGTGTGTGTGTGTGTGTGTGTGCGTGTGTGTGTGTGTGCGTGTGTGTGTGTGAGCACTATACACGTATTGTTGGTGTAGATATCGGGTGCGCTATTATCAGTTGTATAAGTATCATATAACATTAGGGTGTGTCATACGGAGGCGAATTTTTTTTTTTTTAGTTTGAAAAATCGGCCCATGGTATTAATGATGTAGTTCTATGTGCAGAATCATGTGATATCTTCAGATTTGAAAAGTTTTCATTTTTTGCTAGGTAAATTTTAACTTGAAATCTTATGAAAATTCAGTATTCCCACCCTTTTACCAACACCACTAAATAGCTTATTTAAAGTAAAGTAAATGTATCAGGTTAATTTATTAGATGAAAATGATCCAGAATAGTGTGAAACGAATGATCTTGGACACATTTATTAAATTTAATATTCCTTTAGAAAGCAAATCAAATACAAAACCGGTTTTACTACTGACGACCCGGGTGTTGCTGCACACCATAGAGAACATGTTCTTTCTTGCTTCTGTTTCTACCATCACCTCCCCTGCTGACCACCTGAGCTTGTGATGTAGCCTTCTCCTCTCCTGGCTGTACACGTGACTGCTGGCCCTGCTCACTTGCTGTACACAACGCTCTATACTCTGGGTGTGCGAGGGCCAGGCAGGGGCATGCATGGGGTTGTCCAGGAAAGCTCTGACTTGAACATTGGTGAGGCTGCAGGTAAGAGGGGGCTCACTGCCAGCCTGGATGTTATCCAGATCCATGAGATCAGTGAGGGTCTTGGCACCTAGATTGACTTCAGGAGTCTTCCTGACCCTGAAGGAATCGTCACCAACTGATTCGTCATGCCCAGAGCCTCTCATAAGTCTCATATCCAAGATCTTTTTGACTGCCACTCTTCTCTCCTCCTCATCCTTACTGCAGAGCATTGTCTGCAGCACTGCCTCGGGATGAGCATACCAGGAAGATCTCCTCACAGTCTGCTCCACAATCTGAACAACCTTCCTTGGCTGACTCTCAGAGTTTGGCTGAAGAGAATATACTTGGACTCTTTCGAGAATGAAGACATGGATTTCATTCTTGGTGTTGAACCAATTTGGCAAGTAGACACTCACGATGAATTGGACAATAAGTCTCAGGTTGTGAAGCTGGTTCCCTTTCAGTTTATGATGAGCGACCCAAATTCTACAGAACCTGAGAGCCGTTGTGAGCCACCTAGAATGTGAGACTGGACCTATCTGCAGGTAAGCAAGTCTATCAGGCATGACCTCAGTTTTGATGGCACTGCAAATCATGTAACCATAGTACTGGTCAGTACTCAGGTCGTCAATGACAGTATGTGCAAGCTCAACGAGTGGAGGGCCAACTGTGATTTTTTTCAAAGCTCGGATTTATTTCTAACTCAGTGGCAGAGTCCAGCATCTTGCCAAGAGGACCAGACCATCTGTTGTTTGAAAGAGTCTTGCCATCCAGCTCCTGGATCAGATGTCTGAGTGGCAACTCTCTGTTGGTGGGTCAAACAATCCAGACTAGCTTCTCCCCAATCTTCCGCTCTATCCACTGCAGGACCCCCTTGCCACCCTGTGTTCAAAAGTGGTGCTGTCTCCAATGGGCTTTCTCTGCAGGGTCTGAATTCATGTTCTCTCTGAGCCAGTTCACAATGTTATCTGCCACTATCTCAGCTGGTTTCCTGATGTCATCTTTCTCTGGAGAGAAATGCCACAAATACTTCCCTCCCGGTTCACTGCAGCAGGAGTAGTGTTCCTCCTTCACCATGGCAGGGAACAACTTGTCAGAATCTCCAACTTTCATGAACACTTTAGTGTCATCCCTTCTCCCATCAAAGAACAAACAATTGATTCCATTTTCTCTTATCCCCTTATCAAGCTCCTCTTCTATGTTACTGACAAGTTTCTCCTGAGCT
>NW_024742237.1:0-16318 GCF_018991925.1 Homarus americanus
ATCACGATGAATCTTTCCTCAAAGGATTCATCTCAGAAATTTGGACTCGGATTTTTTTGGGGAGAAATCATTTTTTCTTAGCAAGGATATGGGAGAGGTGTGAATTTCTTATAGAATGTTCACATATGACTGGAGAGTGCGAAAATCACGATAAATCTTTCCTCGAAGGATTCATCTCAGAAAATTGGACTCGGATATTTTTCTTAGCAAGGATATGGGAGAGGTGTGAATTTCTTATAGAATGTTCACATATCACTGGAGTGTGCGAAAATCACGATGAATCTTTCCTCGAATGATTCATCTTTCAAACTCAGATTTTTTGGGAAAATCATTTTCTTGCAGGTTATGGAGGTGTGAATTTCTTATAGAATGTTCACATATCACTGGAGAGTGCGAAAATCCCGATGAATCTTTCCTCGAAGGATTCATCTCAGAAAATTGGACTCGGATTTTTTTTGGAAGTAATCATTTTTTCTTAGCAAGGTTATGGGAGAGGTGTGAATTACTTATAGAATGTTCACATATCACTGGAGGGTGCGGAAATCACAATGAATCTTTCCTCGAAGGATTCATCTCAGAAAATTGGACTCGGTTTTTTTGGGGAGAAATCATTTTTCTTAGCAAGTTTATGGGAGGTGTGAATTTCTTATAGAATGTTCACATATCACTGGAGAGTGCGAAAATCACGATGAATCTTTCCTCGAATGATTCATCTCAGAAAAAAGGACTCGGATTTTTTTGGGGAGAAATCATGTTTTCTTAGCAAGGTTATGGGAGAAGTGTGAATTTCTTATAGAATATTAACATATCACTGAAAAGTGCGAAAATCACGATGAATCTTTCCTCGAAGGATTCATCTCAGAAAATTGGACTCGGATTTTTTTTGAAAGTAATCATTTTTTCTGAGCAAGTTTATGGGAGAGGTGTGAATTTCTTATAGAATGTTCAGATATCACTGGAGAGTGCGAAAATCACGATGAATCTTTCCTCCAAGGATTCATCTCAGAAAATTGTACTCGGATTTTTTTTGGGAGAAATCATTTTTTCTTAGCAAGTTTATGGTAGAGGTGTGAATTTCTTATAGAATGTTCACATATCACTGGAGACTGCGAAAATCACGATGAATCTTTCCTCGAATGATTCATCTCAGAAAATTGGACTCGGATTTTTTTGGGGAGAAATCATTTTTTCTTAGCATGGTTATGGGAGAGGTGTGAATTTCTTATAGAACGTTCACATATCGCTGGAGAGTGCGAAAATCACAATGAATCTTTCCTCGAAGGATTCATCTCAGAAAATTGGACTCGGATTTTTTTTGGGGAGAAATCATTTTTTCTTAGCAAGGTTATGGGAGAGGTGTGAATTTCTTATAGAATGTTCACATATCACTGGAGAGTGCGAAAATCATGATGAATCTTTCCTCGAAGGATTCATCTCAGAAAATTGGACTCGGATTTTTTTTGGGAGAAATCATTTTTTCTTAGCAAGGTTATGGGAGAGGTGTAAATTTCTTTTAGAATGTTCACATATCACTGGAGAGTGCGAAAATCTTGATGAATCTTTTCTCGAAGGATTCATCTCAGAAAATTGGACTCGGATTTTTTTGGGGAGAAATCATTTTTTCTTAGCAAGGTTATGGGAGAGGTGTGAATTTCTTATAGAATGTTCACATATCACTGGAGAGTGCGAAAATCACGATGAATCTTTCCTTGAAGGATTCATCTCAGAAAATTGGACTAGGATTTTTTTCTTAGCAAGGTTATGGGAGAGGTGTAAATTTCTTATAGAATGTTCACATATCACTGGAGAGTGCGAAAATCACGATGAATCTTTCCTCGAAGGATTCATCTCAGAAAATTGGACTAGGATTTTTTTCTTAGCAAGGTTATGGGAGAGGTGTGAATTTCTTATAGAATGTTCACATATCACTGGAAAATGCGAAAATCACGATGAATCTGTCCTCGAAGGATTCATCTCAGAAAATTGGACTCGGATTTTTTTTGGGAGAAATCATTTTTTCTTAGCAAGGTTACGGGAGAGATGTGAATTTCTTATAGAATGTTCACATATCACTGGAGAGTGCGAAAATCACGATTAATCTTTCCTCGAATGATTCATCTCAGAAAATTGGACTCGGATTTTTTTGGGGAGAAATCATTTTTTCTTAGCTAGGTTATGGGAGAGGTGTGAATTTCTAGTGAGAAAATCACGATGAATCTTTCCTCAAATGATTCATCTCAGAAAATTGGACTCGGATTTTTTTGGGGAGAAATCATTTTTTCTTAGCATGGTTATGGGAGAGGTGTGAATTTCTTATAGAACGTTCAGATATCGCTGGAGAGTGCGAAAATCACAATGAATCTTTCCTCGAAGGATTCATCTCAGAAAATTGGACTCGGATTTTTTTGGGGAGAAATCATTTTTTCTTAGCAAGGTTATGGGAGAGGTGTAAATTTCTTTTAGAATGTTCACATTTCACTGGAGAGTGCGAAAATCACGATGAATCTTTCCTCGAATGATTCATCTCAGAAAATTGGACTCGGATTTTTTTGGGGAGAAATCATTATTTCTTAGCAAGGTTATGGGAGAAGTGTGAATTTCTTATAGAATGTTAACATATCACTGAAAAGTTCGAAAATCACGATGAATCTTTCCTCGAAGGATTCATCTCAGAAAATTGGACTCGGATTTTTTTTGGAAGTAATCATTTTTTCTGAGCAAGGTTATGGGAGAGGTGTGAATTTCTTATAGAATGTTCACATATCACTGGAGAGTGCGAAAATCACGATGAATCTTTCCTCCAAGGATTCATCTCAGAAAATTGTACTCGGATTTTTTTTGGGAGAAATCATTTTTTCTTAGCAAGGTTATGGTAGAGGTGTGAATTTCTTATAGAATGTTCACATATCACTGGAGACTGCGAAAATCACGATGAATCTTTCCTCGAATGATTCATCTCAGAAAATTGGACTCGGATTTTTTTGGGGAGAAATCAATTTTTCTTAGCAAGGTTATGGGAGAGGTGTGAATTTCTTATAGAATGTTCACATATCACTGGAGAGTGCGAAAATCATGATGAATCTTTCCTCGAAGGATTCATCTCAGAAAATTGGACTCGGATTTTTTTTGGGAGAAATCATTTTTTCTTAGCAAGGTTATGGGAGAGGTGTGAATTTCTTTTAGAATGTTCACATATCACTGGAGAGTGCGAAAATCACGATGAATCTTTCCTCCAAGGATTCATCTCAGAAAATTGGACTCGGATTTTTTTGGGGAGAAATCATTTTTTCTTAGCAAGGTTATGGGAGAGGTGTAAATTTCTTTTAGAATGTTCACATATCACTGAAGAGTGCGAAAATCCCGATGAATCTTTCCTCGAAGGATTCATCTCAGAAAATTGGACTTTGATTTTTTTGGGGAGAAATCATTTTTTCTTAGCAAGGTTATGGGAGAGGTGTGAATTTCTTATAGAATGTTCACATATCACTGGAGAGTGCGAAAATCACGATGAATCTTTCCTCGAAGGATTCATCTCAGAAAATTGGAATCAGTTTTTTTTGGGAGAAATCATTTTTCTTAGCAAGGTTATGGGAGAGGTGTGAATTTCTTATAGAATGTTCACATATCACTGGAGAGTGCGAAAATCACGATGAATCTTTCCTCGAATGATGCATCTCAGAAAATTGGACTCGGATTTTTTGGGGGAGAAATCATTTTTTCTTAGCAAGGTTATGGGAGAAGTGTGAATTTCTTATAGAATGTTAACATATCACTGAAAAGTGCGAAAATCACGATGAATCTTTCCTCGAAGGATTCATCTCAGAAAATTGGACTCGGTTTTTTTTGGGAAGTAATAATTTTTTCTGAGCAAGTTTACGAGAGAGGTGTGAATTTCTTATAGAATGTTCACATATCACTGGAGAGTGCGAAAATCACGATGAATCTTTCCTCGAAGGATTCATCTCAGAAAATTGGACTCGGATTTTTTTGGGGAGAAATCATTTTTTCTTAGCAAGGTTATGGGAGAGGTGTCAATTAATTATAGAATGTTCACATATCGCTGGAGAGTGCGAAAATCCCGATGAATCTTTCCTCGAAGGATTCATCTCAGAAAATTGGACTCGGATTTTTTTTGGGAGAAATCATTTTTCTTAGCAAGGTTATGGGAGAGGTGTGAATTTCTTATAGAATGTTCACATATCACTGGAGAGTGCGAAAATCACGATGAATCTTTCCTCGAAGGATTCATCTCAGAAAATTGGATTCGGATTTTTTTGGGGAGAAATCATTTTTCTTAGCAAGGTTATGGGAGACGTGTGAATTTCTTATAGAATGGTCACATATCGCTGGAGAGTGCGAAAATCACGATGAATCTTTCCTCGAAGGATTCATCTCAGAAAATTGGACTGGATTTTTTTGGGGAGAAATCATTTTTCTTAGCAAGGTTATGGGAGAGGTGTGAATTTCTTATAGAATGTTCACATATCACTGGAGAGTGCGAAAATCACGATGAATCTTTCCTCGAATGATTCATCTCAGAAAATTGGACTCGGATTTTTTTTGGAAGAAATCATTTTTTCTGAGCATGGTTATGGGAGAGGTGTGAATTTCTTATAGAACGTTCACATATCGCTGGAGAGTGCGAAAATCACAATGAATCTTTCCTCGAAGGATTCATCTCAGAAAATTGGACTCGGATTTTTTTGGGGAGAAATCATTTTTCTTAGCAAGTTTATGGGAGAGGTGTGAATTTCTTATAGAATGTTCACATATCAATGGAGAGTGCGAAAATCCCGATGAATCTTTCCTCGAAGGATTCATCTCAGAAAATTGGACTCGGATTTTTTGGGGAGAAATCATTTTTTCTCAGCAAGGTTATGGGAGAGGTGTGAATTTCTTATAGAATGATTCACATATCACTGGAGGGTGGAAAAATCATGATGAATCTTTCCTCGAATGAATCATCTCAGAAAATTTGACTCGGATTTTTTTTTTAAGAAATCATTTTTTCTCAGCAAGGTTATGGGAGAGGTTTGAATTTCTTATAGAATGATTCATATATCACTGGAGGGTGGGAAAATCATGATGAATCTTTCCTCATGATTCATCTCAGAAAATTGACCTCGGATTTTTTGGGGAGAAATCATTTTAGCAAGGTTATGGGAGAGGTGTGAATTTCTTATAGAATGTTCACATATCACTGGAGACTGCGAAAATCACGATGAATCTTTCCTTGAAGGATTCATCTCAGAAAATTGGACTAGGATTTTTTTCTTAGCAAGGTTATGGGAGAGGTGTGAATTTCTTATAGAATGTTCACATATCACTGGAAAATGCGAAAATCACGATGAATATTTCCTCGAAGGATTCATCTCAGAAAATTGGACTCGGATTATTTTTGGGAGAAATCATTTTTTCTTAGCAAGGTTACGGGAGAGGTGTGAATTTCTTATAGAATGTTCACATATCACTGGAGAGTGCGAAAATCACGATGAATCTTTCCTCGTATGATTCAACTCAGAAAATTGGACTCGGATTTTTTTTGGAAGTAATCATTTTTTCTGAGCAAGGTTATGGGAGAGGTGTGAATTTCTTATAGAATGTTCACATATCGTTGAGAGTGAAATTACGATGAATCTTTCTCAAGGATCTCATCTCAGAAAATTGACTCGATTTTTTGGGAGAAATAATTTTCTAGCAAGGTTATAGGAGAGGTGTGAATTTCTTTTAGAATGTTCACATATCACTGGAGAGTGCGAAAATCACGATGAATCTTTCCTCGAAGGATTCATCTCAGAAAATTGGACTCGGTTTTTTTTGGGAGAAATCATTTTTCTTAGCAAGGTTATGGGAGAGGTGTGAATTTCTTATAGAATGTTCACATATCACTGGAGAGTGCGAAAATCATGATGAATCTTTCCTCGAAGGATTCATCTCAGAAAATTGGACTCGGATTTTTTTGGGGAGAAATCAATTTTTCTTAGCAAGGTTATGGTAGAGGTGTGAATTTCTTATAGAATGTTCACATATCACTGGAGACTGCGAAAATCACGATGAATCTTTCCTCGAATGATTCATCTCAGAAAATTGGACTCGGATTTTTTTGGGGAGAAATCAATTTTTCTTAGCAAGGTTATGGGAGAGGTGTGAATTTCTTATAGAATGTTCACATATCACTGGAGACTGCGAAAATCACAATGAATCTTTCCTCGAAGGATTCATCTCAGAAAATTGGACTCGGATTTTTTTTGGGGAGAAATTATTTTTTCTTAGCAAGGTTATGGGAGAGGTGTGAATTTCTTATAGAATGTTCACATATCACTGGAGAGTGCGAAAATCATGATGAATCTTTCCTCGAAGGATTCATCTCAGAAAATTGGACTCGGATTTTTTTTGGGAGAAATCATTTTTTCTTAGCAAGGTTATGGGAGAGGTGTAAATTTCTTTTAGAATGTTCACATATCACTGGAGAGTGCGAAAATCTTGATGAATCTTTTCTCGAAGGATTCATCTCAGAAAATTGGACTCGGATTTTTTTGGGGAGAAATCATTTTTTCTTAGCAAGGTTATGGGAGAGGTGTGAATTTCTTATAGAATGTTCACATATCACTGGAGAGTGCGAAAATCACGATGAATCTTTCCTTGAAGGATTCATCTCAGAAAATTGGACTAGGATTTTTTTCTTAGCAAGGTTATGGGAGAGGTGTGAATTTCTTATAGAATGTTCACATATCACTGGAAAATGCGAAAATCACGATGAATCTTTCCTCGAAGGATTCATCTCAGAAAATTGGACTCGGATTTTTTTTGGGAGAAATCATTTTTTCTTAGCAAGGTTACGGGAGAGGTGTGAATTTCTTATAGAATGTTCACTTATAACTAGAGAGTGCGAAAATCACGATGAATTTTTCATCGTATGATTCATCTCAGAAAATTGGACTCGGATTTTTTTGGGGAGAAATCATTTTTTCTTAGATAGGTTATGGGAGAGGTGTGAATTTCTAGTGAGAAAATCACGATGAATCTTTCCTCAAATGATTCATCCCAAAAAATTGGACTCGGATTTTTTTGGGGAGAAATCATTATTTCTTAGCAAGGTTATGGGAGAAGTGTGAATTTCTTATAGAATGTTAACATATCACTGAAAAGTTCGAAAATCACGATGAATCTTTCCTCGAAGGATTCATCTCAGAAAATTGGACTCGGATTTTTTTTGGAAGTAATCATTTTTTCTGAGCAAGGTTATGGGAGAGGTGTGAATTTCTTATAGAATGTTCACATATCGTTGGAGAGTGCGAAAATCACGATGAATCTTTCCTCGAAAGATTCATCTCAGAAAATTGGACTCGGATTTTTTTTGGGAGAAATCATTTTTCTTAGCAAGGTTATGGGAGAGGTGTGAATTTCTTATTGAATGTTCACATATTACTGGAGAGTGCGAAAATCCCGATGAATCTTTCCTCGAATGATTCATCTCAGAAAATTGGACTCGGATTTTTTTTGGGAGAAATCATTTTTTCTTAGCAAGGTTATGGGAGAGGTGTGAATTTCTTATAATATGTTCACATATCACTGGAGAGTGCGAAAATCACGATGAATCTTTTCTCCAAGGATTCATCTCAGAAAATTGTACTCGGATTTTTTTTGGGAGAAATCATTTTTTCTTAGCAAGGTTATGGTAGAGGTGTGAATTTCTTATAGAATGTTCACATATCACTGGAGACTGCGAAAATCACGATGAATCTTTCCTCGAATGATTCATCTCAGAAAATTGGACTCGGATTTTTTTGGGGAGAAATCAATTTTTCTTAGCAAGGTTATGGGAGAGGTGTGAATTTCTTATAGAATGTTCACATATCACTGGAGAGTGCGAAAATCACGATGAATCTTTCCTCGAATGATTCATCTCAGAAAAAAGGACTCGGATTTTTTTTGGGACAAATCATTTTTTCTTAGCAAATTTATGGTAGAGGTGTGAATTTCTTATAGAATGTTCACATATCACTGGAGACTGCGAAAATCACAATGAATCTTTCCTCGAAGGATTCATCTCAGAAAATTGGACTCGGATTTTTTTGGGGGAGAAATCATTTTTTCTTAGCAAGGTTATGGGAGAGGTGTGAATTTCTTATAGAATGTTCACATATCACTGGAGAGTGCGAAAATCATGATGAATCTTTCCTCGAAGGATTCATCTCAGAAAATTGACTCGATTTTTTGGGAGAAATCATTTTTCTAGCAAGGTCATGTAAGACGGTAAATTTCTTTTTAGAATGTTCACATATCACTGGAGAGTGCGAAAATACCGACGAATCTTTCCTCGAAGGATTCATCTCAGAAAATTGGACTCGGATTTTTTTTGGGAGAAATCATTTTTCTTAGCAAGGTTATGGGAGAGGTGTGAATTTCTTATAAAGTGTTCACATATCACTGGAGAGTGCGAAAATTACGATGAATCTTTCCTCGAAGGATTCATCTCAGAAAATTGGACTCGGATTTTTTCTGTGCAAGGTTATGGGAGGTGTGAATTTTTTACAGAATGTTCACATATCACTGAAAAATGCGAAAAATCACGATGAATATTTCCCGGCGATTCATCTCAGAAAATTGACTCGATTTTTTTAGGGAGAAATCATTTTTCTTAGCAAGTTTATGGGAGAGGTGTGAATTTCTTATAGAATGTTCACATATCACTGGAGAGTGCGAAAATCACGATGAATCTTTCCTCGAATGATTCATCTCAGATTATTTGACTCGGATTTTTTTTGGAAGAAATCATTTTTTCTGAGCAAGGTTACGGGAGAGGTGTGAATTTCATATAGAATGTTCACATATCACTGGAGAGTGCGAAAATCACGATGAATCTTTCCTCGAAGGATTCATCTCAGAAAATTGGACTAGGATTTTTTTGGGAGAAATAATTTTTTCCTCTCAAGGTTATGGGAGAGGTGTGAATTTCTTATAGAATGTTCACATATCACTGGAGAGTGCGAAAATCACGATGAATCTTTCCTCGAAGGATTCATCTCAGAAAAATTGGACTCGGATTTTTTTGGGAAGAAACCATTTTTTCTTAGCAAGGTTATGGGAGAGGTGTGAATTTCTTATTGAATGTTCACATATCACTGGAGAGTGCGAAAATCACGATGAATCTTTCCTCGAAGGATTCATCTCAGAAAATTGGACTCGGATTTTTTTTGGGAGAAATCATTTTTCTTAGCAAGGTTATGGGAGAGGTGTGTCAATTTCTTATAGAATGTTCACATATCACTGGAGACTGCGAAAATCACGATGAATCTTTCCTCGAAGGATTCATCTCAGAAAATTGGACTCGGATTTTTTTTGGAAGAAATCATTTTTTCTTAGCAAGGTTACGGGAGAGGTGTGAATTTCTTATAGAATGTTCACATGTCACTGGAGAGTGCGAAAATCACGATGAAACTTTCCTCGAAGGATTCATCTCAGAAAATTGGACTCGGATTTTTTGGGGAGAAATCATTTTTCTTAGCAAGTTTATGGGAGAGGTGTGAATTTCTTATAGAATGTTCACATATCACTGAAGAGTGCGAAAATCACGATGAATCTTTCCTCGGCTGATTCATCTCAGAAAATTGACTCGGATTTTTTGGGAGAAATCATTTTTTCTTAGCAAGGTTATGGAGAGTGTGAATTTTATAGAATGTTCACATATCACTGAGAGTGAAAATCACGATGAATCTTCCTTGAAGGATTCATCTCAGAAAATTGACTAGATTTTTCTGAGCAAGGTTACGGGAGAGGTGTGAATTTCATATAGAATGTTCACATATCACTGGAGAGTGCGAAAATCACGATGAATCTTTCCTCGAAGGATTCATCTCAGAAAATTGGACTCGATTTTTTTGGGGAGAAATCATTTTTCTTAGCAAGGTTATGGGAGAGGTGTGAATTTCTTATAGAATGTTCACATATCACTGGAGAGTGCGAAAATCACGATGAATCTTTCCTCGTATGATTCATCTCAGAAAATTGGCCTCGGATTTTTTTGGGGAGAAATCATTTTTTCTTAGATAGGTTATGGGAGAGGTGTGAATTTCTAGTGAGAAAATCACGATGAATCTTTCCTCAAATGATTCATCCCAGAAAATTGGACTCGGATTTTTTTGGGGAGAAATCATTATTTCTTAGCAAGGTTATGGGAGAAGTGTGAATTTCTTATAGAATGTTAACATATCACTGAAAAGTTCGAAAATCACGATGAATCTTTCCTCGAAGGATTCATCTCAGAAAATTGGACTCGGATTTTTTTTGGAAGTAATCATTTTTTCTGAGCAAGGTTATGGGAGAGGTGTGAATTTCTTATAGAATGTTCATATATCGTTGGAGAGTGCGAAAATCACGATGAATCTTTCCTCCAAGGATTCATCTCAGAAAATTGTAATCGGATTTTTTTTGGGAGAAATCATTTTTTCTTAGCAAGGTTATGGTAGAGGTGTGAATTTCTTATAGAATGTTCATATATCACTGGAGACTGCGAAAATCGCGATGAATCTTTCCTCGAATGATTCATCTCAGAAAATTGGACTCGGATTTTTTTGGGGAGAAATCATTTTTTCTTAGCATGGTTATGGGAGAGGTGTGAATTTCTTATAGAACGTTCACATATCGCTGGAGAGTGCGAAAATCACAATGAATCTTTCCTCCAAGGATTCATCTCAGAAAATTGTACTCGGATTTTTTTTGGGAGAAATCCTTTTTTCTTAGCAAGGTTATGGTAGAGGTGTGAATTTCTTATAGAATGTTCACATATCACTGGAGACTGCGAAAATCACGATGAATCTTTCCTCGAATGATTCATCTCAGAAAATTGGACTCGGATTTTTTTGGGGAGAAATCAATTTTTCTTAGCAAGGTTATGGGAGAGGTGTGAATTTCTTATAGAATGTTCACATATCACTGGAGAGTGCGAAAATCATGATGAATCTTTCCTCGAAGGATTCATCTCAGAAAATTGGACTCGGATTTTTTTTGGGAGAAATCATTTTTTCTTAGCAAGGTTATGGGAGAGGTGTGAATTTCTTTTAGAATATTCACATATCACTGGAGAGTGCGAAAATCACGATGAATCTTTCCTCGAAGGATTCATCTCCGAAAATTGGACTCGGATTTTTTTGGGGAGAAATAATTTTTTCTTAGCAAGGTTATGGGAGAGGTGTAAATTTCTTTTAGAATGTTCACATGTCACTGGAGAGTGCGAATATCCCGATGAATCTTTCCTCGAAGGATTCATCTCAGAAAATTGGACTCGGATTTTTTTGGGGAGAAATCATTTTTTCTTAGCAAGGTTATGGGAGAGGTGTGAATTTCTTATAGAATGTTCACATATCACTGGAGAGTGCGAAAATCACGATGAATCTTTCCTCGAAGGCTTCATCTCAGAAAATTGGACTAGGATTTTTTTCTTAGCAAGGTTATGGGAGAGGTGTGAATTTCTTATAGAATGTTCACATATCACTGAAAAGTGCGAAAATCACGATGAATCTTTCCTCGAAGGATTCATCTCAGAAAATTGGACTCGGATTTTTTTTGGAAGTAATCATTTTTTCTGAGCAAGTTTATGGGAGAGGTGTGAATTTCTTATAGAATGTTCACATATCACTGGAGAGTGCGAAAATCACGATGAATCTTTCCTCCAAGGATTCATCTCAGAAAATTGTACTCGAATTTTTTTTGGGAGAAATCATTTTTTCTTAGCAAGGTTATGGTAGAGGTGTGAATTTCTTATAGAATGTTCACATATCACTGGAGACTGCGAAAATCACGATGAATCTTTCCTCGAATGACTCATCTCAGAAAATTGGACTCGGATTTTTTTGGGGAGAAATCAATTTTTCTTAGCAAGGTTATGGGAGAGGTGTGAATTTCTTATAGAATGTTCACATATCACTGGAGAGTGCGAAAATCATGATGAATCTTTCCTCGAAGGATTCATCTCAGAAAATTGGACTCGGATTTTTTTGGGAGAAATCATTTTTTCTTAGCAAGTTTATGGGAGAGGTGTGAATTTCTTTTAGAATGTTCACATATCACTGGAGAGTGCGAAAATCACGATGAATCTTTCCTCGAAGGATTCATCTCCGAAAATTGGACTCGGATTTTTTTTGGGAGAAATCATTATTTCTTAGCAAGGTTATGGGAGAAGTGTGAATTTCTTATAGAATGTTAACATATCACTGAAAAGTTCGAAAATCACGATGAATCTTTCCTCGAAGGATTCATCTCAGAAAATTGGACTAGGGTTTTTTTGGGGAGAAATCATTTTTTCTTAGCAAGGTTATTGGAGAGGTGTGAATTTCTTATAGAATGTTCACATAACACTGGAGAGTGCGAAAATCATGATGAATCTTTCCTCGAAGGATCTATCTCAGAAAATTGGACTAGGGTTTTTTTTGGGAGAAATAATTTTTTCTTAGCAAGGTTATGGGAGAGGTGTGAATTTCTTATAGAATGTTCACATAACACTGGAGAGTGCGAAAATCACGATGAATCTTTCCTCGAAGGATTCATCTCAGAAAATTGGACTAGGGTTTTTTTGGGGAGAAATCATTTTTTCTTAGCAAGGTTATTGGAGAGGTGTGAATTTCTTATAGAATGTTCACATAACACTGGAGAGTGCGAAAATCATGATGAATCTTTCCTCCAAGGATTCATCTCAGAAAATTGTACTCGGATTTTTTTGGGGAGAAATCATTTTTTCTTAGCAAGGTTATGGTAGAGGTGTGAATTTCTTATAGAATGTTCACATATCACTGGAGACTGCGAAAATCACGATGAATCTTTCCTCGAATGATTCATCTCAGAAAATTGGACTCGGATTTTTTTGGGGAGAAATCAATTTTTCTTAGCAAGGTTATGGGAGAGGTGTGAATTTTTTATAGAATGTTCACATATCACTGGAGAGTGCGAAAATCATGATGAATCTTTCCTCGAAGGATTCATCTCAGAAAATTGGACTCGGATTTTTTTTGGGAGAAATCATTTTTTCTTAGCAAGGTTATGGGAGAGGTGTGAATTTCTTTTAGGATGTTCACATATCACTGGAGAGTGCGAAAATCACGATGAATCTTTCCTCGAAGGATTCATCTCCGAAAATTGGACTCGGATTTTTTTTGGGAGAAATCATTTTTTCTTAGCAAGGTTATGGGAGAGGTGTAAATTTCTTTTAGAATGTTCACATATCACTGGAGAGTGCGGAAATCACAATGAATCTTTCCTCGAAGGATTCATCTCAGAAAATTGGACTCGGATTTTTTTGGGGAGAAATCATTTTTCTTAGCAAGGTTATGGGAGAGGTGTGAATTTCTTATAGAATGTTCACATATCACTGGAGAGTGCGAAAATCACGATGAATCTTTCCTCGAATGATTCATCTCAGAAAAAAGGACTCGGATTTTTTGGGGGAGAAATCATGTTTTCTGAGCAAGGTTATGGGAGAAGTGTGAATTTCTTATAGAATATTAACATATCACTGAAAAGTGCGAAAATCACGATGAATCTTTCCTCGAAGGATTCATCTCAGAAAATTGGACTCGGATTTTTTTTGGAAGTAATCATTTTTTCTGAGCAAGTTTATGGGAGAGGTGTGAATTTCTTATAGAATGTTCACATATCACTGGATAGTGCGAAAATCACGATGAATCTTTCCTCCAAGGATTCATCTCAGAAAATTGTACTCGGATTTTTTTTGGGAGAAATCATTTTTTCTTAGCAAGGTTATGGTAGAGGTGTGAATTTCTTATAGAATGTTCACATATCACTGGAGACTGCGAAAATCACGATGAATCTTTCCTCGAATGATTCATCTCAGAAAATTGGACTCGGATTTTTTTGGGGAGAAATCAATTTTTCTTAGCAAGGTTATGGGAGAGGTGTGAATTTCTTATAGAATGTTCACATATCACTGGAGAGTGCGAAAATCATGATGAATCTTTCCTCGAAGGATTCATCTCAGAAAATTGGACTCGGATTTTTTTTGGGAGCAATCATTTTTTCTTAGCAAGGTTATGGGAGAGGTGTGAATTTCTTTTAGAATGTTCACATATCACTGGAGAGTGCGAAAATCACGATGAATCTTTCCTCGAAGGATTCATCTCAGAAAATTGTGACTCGGATTTTTTTGGGGAGAAATCATTTTTTCTTAGCAAGGTTATGGGAGAGGTGTGAATTTCTTATAGAATGTTCACATATCACTGGAGAGTGCGAAAATCACGATGAATCTTTCCTCGAAGGATTCATCTCAGAAAATTGGACTAGGATTTTTTTCTTAGCAAGGTTATGGGAGAGGTGTGAATTTCTTATAGAATGTTCACATATCACTGGAAAATGCGAAAATCACGATGAATCTTTCCTCGAAGGATTCATCTCAGAAAATTGGACTCGGATTTTTTTTGGGAGAAATCATTTTTTCTTAGCAAGGTTATGGGAGAGGTGTAAATTTCTTTTAGAATGTTCACATATCACTGGAGAGTGCGAAACTCCCGATGAATCTTTCCTCGAAGGATTCATCTCAGAAAATTGGACTCGAATTTTTTTGGGGAGAAATAATTTTTTCTTAGCAAGGTTATGGGAGAGGTGTGAATTTCTAGTGAGAAAATCACGATGAATCTTTCCTCAAATGATTCATCTCAGAAAATTGGACTCGGATTTTTTTGGGGAGAAATCATTTTTTCTTAGCATGGTTATGGGAGAGGTGTGAATTTCTTATAGAACGTTCACATATCGCTGGAGAGTGCGAAAATCACAATGAATCTTTCCTCGAAGGATTCATCTCAGAAAATTGGACTCGGATTTTTTTGGGGAGAAATCATTTTTCTTAGCAAGGTTATGGGAGAGGTGTGAATTTCTTATAGAATGTTCACATATCACTGGAGAGTGCGAAAATCCCGATGAATCTTTCCTCGAAGGATTCATCTCAGAAAATTGGACTCGGATTTTTTGGGGGAGAAATCATTTTTCTTAGCAAGGTTATGGGAGAGGTGTGAATTTCTTATAGAATGTTCACATATCACTGGAGAGTGCGAAAATCATGATGAATCTTTCCTCGAAGGATTCATCTCAGAAAATTGGACTCGGATTTTTTTTGGAAGTAATCATTTTTTCTTAGTGCTTTATGGGAGACGTGAAATATTTCAGAATGTCTACATATCACTGGAGAGTGGTGAACACACGAATCTTTCTCGAAGGATTCATCTCAAGAAAAAGTCTCATCCCATCTTTCATGTAGCAAAATTCTTTATTGAATGTTCACATATTACTGGAGAGTGCGAAAATCCCGATGAATCTTTCCTCGAATGATTCATCTCAGAAAATTGGACTCGGATTTTTTTTGGGAGAAATCATTTTTTCTTAACAAGGTTATGGGAGAGGTGTGAATTTCTTATAATATGTTCACATATCACTGGAGAGTGCGAAAATCACGATGAATCTTTCCTCCAAGGATTCATCTCAGAAAATTGTATTCGGATTTTTTTTGGGAGAAATCATTTTTTCTTAGCAAGGTTATGGTAGAGGTGTGAACTTCTTATAGAATGTTCACATATCACTGGAGACTGCGAAAATCACGATGAATCTTTCCTCGACTGATTCATCTCAGAAAATTGGACTCGGATTTTTTTGGGGAGAAATCAATTTTTCTTAGCAAGGTTATGGGAGAGGTGTGAATTTCTTATAGAATGTTCACATATCACTGGAGAGTGCGAAAATCATGATGAATCTTTCCTCGAAGGATTCATCTCAGAAAATTGGACTGTATTTTTTTTGGGAAAATTATTTTTCTAGTATGTGGAGAGGTAAAATTTCTTTTTAGAATGTTCACATATCACTGGAGAGGCAAATCTGATGAATTTTCAAAGGATTCATCTCAGAAAATTGGACTCGGATTTTTTTTGGAAGTAATCATTTTTTCTTAGCAAGGTTATGGGAGAGGTATGAATTTCTTATAGAATGTTCACATATCACTGGAGAGTGCGAAAATCACGATGAATCTTTCCTCGAAGGATTCATCTCAGAAAATTGGACTAGGATTTTTTTCTTAGCAAGGTTATGGGAGAGGTGTGAATTTCTTATAGAATGTTCACATATCACTGGAGAGTGCGAAAATCACGATGAATCTTTCCTCGTATGATTCATCTCAGAGAATTGGACTCGGATTTTTTTGGGGAGAAATAATTTTTTCTTAGATAGGTTATGGGAGAGGTGTGAATTTCTAGTGAGAAAATCACGATGAATCTTTCCTCAAATGATTCATCTCAGAAAATTGGACTCGGATTTTTTGGGGGAG
>NW_024742238.1:0-67500 GCF_018991925.1 Homarus americanus
GGGAAAGAGAGCTAGATGAAAGGCGTGGGGAAGGAGAGTTAGATGGAAGGCGTGGGGAAGGAGAGCTAGATGAAAGGCGTGGGAAGGAGAGCTAGATGGAAGGCGTGGGAAGAGAGCAAGATGAAAGGCGTGGGGAAGGAGAGCTAGATGGAAGGCGTGGGGAAGGAGAGAGCTAGATGGAAGGCGTGGGGAAGGAGAGCAAGATGAAAGGCGTGGGAAAAGAAGCAGATGGAAGGCGGAGGAAGGAGAGCAAGATGGAAGGCGTGGGAAGGAGAGCAAGATGGAAGGCGTGGGGAAAGAGAGCAAGATGGAAGGCGTGGGGAAGGGATGCAAATGAAGGCGTGTGTGCGCGCGCCCACAGACATGATTGACATGTCATTAAGGAAGGTACCATGACGCCGTGCTCAGGTAATGTAATCAATGTCACTCACGGCAGGTAATTCAATTTCTTTTGTTGATACACACACACACACACACACACACACACACACACGTACGTACGTTCATACACACACAAGCGTACACACATTTTCATACACACATAAATATATACACACACTTTCATACACAAATAAACATACAAACAGACGTACACAGACAGACACACACATGCACCTGCCTTCCTAATTAGTGAAGGGGGGAGAGAGATTTAAGGAAGGGAGGAGAGCAGCTGAAGGGGAGGGAAAGGAGGAAAGAGGAGGGAAGATGAAAGGAAAGAGCGAAGGAAGGAGAAAAGATAGACGAAAATAAATGAATGAGAGAGAGAGTAAACACAAGTTAGAACTTGGACATATTTACAGACACTCCTGGGTGTCAACTCTGGTGTGTGTGGTGTGTGTGTGTGTGTGGCTGTGTGTGTGTGTGTGTGTGCATCCTCTCTCAAACTCCCAAACTTGAGGGGTACAGGTATATCCCCCTCATGTCTTCACCCCCACTTGCATGTTTATACCCAGGTGCACATGATCCTCCCAAAGTGCACATGTTTTACCTTCCCCGTCCACCTGCCACCTTCACTCATTACCTGTCATATTAATTAAGCAAAAGTACATAGTGATAATTAGCGTTGATTCACAGGTGCTGATAGTAGTAATGATAGTCTCTTGGAGGAGATAGTGAGAGACAGAGACAGTGAGATAGTGAGAGATATTGAGAGATAGTGAGACTGAGAGATAGTGAGACAGTGAGATAATGAGAGATGAGAGATGAGTGAGAGATAGTGAGAGACAGTGAGAGACAGTGAGAGACAGTGAGGCAAAGAGAGAGATAGTGAGAGACAGTGAGAGACAGTGAGAGACAGTGAGAGATAGTGAGAGACAGTGAGAGATAGTGAGATACTCCTTATAATATAGCAGATAGTAAAAGTAATAAAGAAGATGATTTATAAGAGCACAGAGAGAGATGGTGAGGGGGAGAGAGGGAAGGGGAGGAAAGGAGGGTGGGGAAGGGGGTATCAACGCCCACAAGCCATCAGAGGAGGAGGAAAAAGAGGAAGGAAGGGGGAAGGAGGAGGTGGGAAAGAAGGAGAGAGGGAGGGACCATCACACCTGGATATAACGAGGGATGGCCCCAACAAACAGTAACGTGACTCTTAATGATCAACACCACTACACCACACTATATACGGCAGGTAACACATTCTTACCTGTAACACCTGTGTAACGCCTTACTGCCCACCACACCTATAAGTTAACTCTGTCACGGGCGAGTTTACTCTAACACCACTAACTCTAACACGACCTGACTATCTCTAACGACAGACTAACTAACGACCTGACTAACTAACACGACCTGACTAACTAACACGACCTACCTACTAACACGACCTGACTAACTCTAACACGACCTGACTAACTCTAACACGACCTGACTAACTCTAACACGACACTAACTCTAACACGACCTGACGAACTCTAACACGACCTGACTAACTAACACGACCTGACTAACTCTAACGACCTACTAACTCTAACGACCTGACTAACTCTAACACGACCTGACTAACTCTAACACGACCTGACGAACTCCTAACGACCTGACTAACTAACACGACCTGACTAACTAACACGACCTGACTAACTAACACGACCTACCTTAACAACAATTATAACAACAGCTGGATAAACAAAACGAAATTATAATACAGAAGTAAATAAAATATAGTGAAAATATATAATAATTATATAAAAAGGAATACACCGATAAATAAATAAATAAATAAATAAATAAATAAATAAATACATAAATAAATAAATATGACTAAAAATCATATAATATTAATAGCGAAAATAAGACCAAAAAATATTAAATAAAATACACAGTAAATCATTGTCCCGTTTACTTCCCGTTTATGACTCATTTATGCCTCATTGTACCGTTTACTTCCCGTTTATGACTAATTTATGCCTCATTGTACCGTTTACTTCCGTTTACGACTAATTTATGCCTCACTGTACCGTATACTTCCGTTTATGACTAATTTATGCCTCATTATCGTTTACTTTCCGTTTATGACTCATTTATGCCTCATTGTACCGTTTACTTCCCGTTTATGACTAATTTATGCCTCACTGTACCGTTTACTTCCCGTTTATGACTGTTATGCCTCATTGTACCGTTTACTTCCCGTTTATGCCTCATTTATGCCTCACTGTACCGTTTACTTCCCGTTTATGCCTCATTTATGTACATATTTTTATTCTGTATTTTTTATTCCACTATAATTTTGAGTTCTTACGCACGTCAGAATTTTACAGACAGACACACGGACAGACATAGAAAGAAAGACAGACATACACGCACACACACACACAGATAGAGACAGACATACACGAACATACACGAACACACACACACACAGACATACACGCACATGGACAGTTAACGACAAATATATGGCATAATACGACAACACAGAGATAAGAGATGAAAGACGAGAGAGATAGAAAATGTGAGAGAATAAGAGAGAATGATAGAGAAAATAAAAGAGGAGAAAGAGAATAAGAGAGAAAGGGAGAGAGAGAGAATATTATAAAAAATTAGAGATAGAGAAAATATGAGAAAGATATAGAGATAGAAAGAGAAAAAATAAAGATGAAGGATATAGATATAGGATCGGGGGGGGTGATGTTGCTGAGGCGGGGAAGAAGGAGGAGGAGGAAGAGGAGGAGGAGGAACGGACACCTAAAATTACATCATATCTCAGAGTCACAAGTTGAGAAAGTTTATTGATCAGCTGTGACTTGAGAAGGTATAGAGGAGCCGCCAGACCAAGACAAGCTCAGAAAGGATGAGATTGGACCTTTGTGGCGCGAATCTAAGTTTATACCAACTTTAATATGGCCTCGCAGTGTTGTGGCCGTCTCGTACGTCTGTCTGCTGGCTCCGTTTTAAGTTCGGCTGGATTATTTTTTTTTCTGTTAGGTCGTATCTTGTCAGGCTGCAATGTCCATGTTAAGCGGTGGATTAATTTATATGTTTTTAATTTTTTTATATGTGGATGATTATTATAAATTGGTACAGAATAATGAGTATAATCCATAATTCACATACTATTTAAACACACACACCACATATACTCACGCACACATGCACAACACTGAAGGAACATAATTCACCTGAAGATAAATTTGACCAAAAATATATAATACTTGAAATAATATAAATAATAAAAATAATTAAATGAAGTGACTAAAATAAATTCATAACACCAAAAAAATTATATACTTAAATTGTGTCTAAGTGAACTGTAGTAAGTGAACGTATGTAGTTAAGTGAGAGTGTTGGTAAAGATTATTATTATTATTATTATTATTATTATTATTATTATTATTATTATTATTATTATTATTATATCTACTCGTATTACGGCTCCAGTCAAAATACTGTACATAAATAAATCACAAACCAGAAATAATGAAAAACATAATAATAATAATAATAATAATAATAATAATAATAATAATAAAAAATAATAATAATAATAATAATAATAATAATAATAATAATAATAATAATAAAGTAACCATACGAAAATACAAGAAGAGAAAATACACAATAAAATAATAAGAATAACTGTGATAATGCAAAGAAGAAGGAGAGAGAACAATAATCTGAATAAATGTATAAATGAATAATTAAAATACATACCTACAAATACATGAAGTGTATATCGTGTATTAAATGGGTCTAGTTAATATATAATTATACTTGTGGTCATTTTATTTTACAGTATATTTTGACGTCTAGGAAATATGTTTAAAAAATGGAAATATGAATTTATTATTATTATTATTATTATTATTATTATTATTATTATTATTATTATTATTTTATCATTATCATTCCTCCCTTCTCTACCCCGTCTTTTCCTCCATCATTATCTTCTTCCTCCTATTCTTTCCTCCACCATTCCCTCCTTCCTTCTATCCTTTCCTCCATCATCCTTCCCTCCTCCTTCATTCCTCGCCAAGTATCATATTTCCCAGTCTTAACAGTCTCTCTCCCGTTTCCTCTTTCTACCTCTTTCTATGGTGATTTTTATCTCCTTCCTTTATTCCTTCTACTGTTGCCATTCTCCTTTTCCCTCTATACTTCTGTCCTATTGACGGGTGGCACAGACAGGTCAACCATTCTCAATATACACTGTCTATTCCACTGACAGGTGACATTGACGGGGTGGATAAATTCCCAGTATACAAGACAGGATGGATAAACATTCCACAACTTTATAAAGATTGAACAAATTCCATTTTACATTTCCTGTTTTTTAATCATCATTCCTTATTTATACAACACAATTTATTCCCTTCTTACAACACTTTTTTCTTTCTTTTTTCTACAAGTTTAGGATTGTGGTGAACTGTCTTAAGTTATCCTCACACTGTTGTCCCTCAAGGGGTGATGTTGGTGCCCCTTGTGTTTACGTTTCCTTGTATGGGGAGACTCGACTGCTGGTGTCTCGTGCAATTTGAACTTTCTCCCTTCACTCCCCTCCCATTCCCTACCCTCCCCACTCTACCTCCCATTCCCCTACACTCCCATTCCCCTACCCTCCCATTCCTTCCTCCCCACCAAGTTTTAATTTCTGCAAGTATGTATCTTTAACACCACCAAATCCTTCGCCAGTAGGGCACTTCTATTAGGATGCGTTCAACCATAGGAAGGACTCTCTGAGGACTTCCATGAGGGCCTTAAAGACATATACTTCGATACCCATAAGAGTAACACGTAAGACACTTGAGTTCCCTTACCACAGCCATGATTTCCTCTGATTACCAAACGTTCTTGTTCTTCTGGCCACAACTTCCTCTAGAACCCTCTTCACACCTTCGGCACCTCCACTAGATGCCCACCTCACACAAACACACGTCCGGTAGACAGAGCTCCCCGTCCTAACACTGATGAGAACTTCTTTTTTCCTGGAATTGTCCCCAAAATGTACCACAAAATTCGGTGAGAAAAACATGAAGGAGTGAGGAGGTGAAGGAGGGATGGGGAGGGAAGGAGGGTAGGGAAGGAAGAGGTGTGCTGGACATAAAGGAAGGAAACTCTATCACTTTCTATTCTGCCCAGAATCTTGTGGGAACAGGTACTGGGAAGATAGCGGGAAGGAAGGAAGATTGGGAGGAAAGGCAAAACCGTATGGATGGAAGGAAAAGAAAAATGGCAGGGTAAGACAGGGGATGGGAGAGAGAGGGAGAGAGAAGAGGAGAGAGGAAAGTGATGATAAAGAGGAAGAATAAAAAAACAATGATGATGAGTGTGAATAAAGAAAACCAATAAAAAGAAAATAAGAAAATAGTTAAAAAGCGATGAGGAGGAAGACAAGACAGACGATAAACACAAGAGAGGAAAGAGGTAGTCAAGTATTAGCCAGAGGTGGACGGTGGTCGACGATAGCCACCACACTTAGTCGTATGCCTAGTGACTACACGACTACTACGAATCTCAACATCGACACTTTTATTCCCAGGAGGACACTGAACACGTCACTGGTACTTGGAGTCGCTTCAGAAATCAATAATTAAATCCCCAGACGTTCCCAGATGGATGAAAAAAAATGTTATTGAGGAATTCGTGGAGAGCCGCGTGTTACTGTACAGAGTCAGGGAGAGGGAGAGGGAGGGAGGGAAAAAATGATCCCAGGGGAAAAAACCCATGAGAGGAAAATGGGATTGAAGTGCATTAAATAATCCGAGTATCCCCTGACCACGAGCGAGCCAACCGGCCAGTCAGCCAGCCAGGTAGTTAGCTAACCAGCCAACCAGACAGCTAGTTTGCTAGCCAGACAGACAGACAGAAACAGAGTCTGTCAGTCAGACAGCAGCCAGCCAAGCATTACCGTTAAAACTTCTCCCCTTCTGTTACTTATACGTCGACCAAATGGCTCCCCTGGACATTATACAACCAGACACTCACCCTTTACTTACACCGAACCAACGACGACGTACGACACAGCACGACGGAGAGCACAGGAGACAACTCACACCGAAGACGCACGACGGATTGATCACGATCCCGCAAAGGTAGATGTTAGGTAGAGTGAGAGGTCTTACTAGAGGGGCTGAGTGAGGGGTAGAAACACGTGACATCTGACCCATACCCATACCATACCCTACCCTACCCTACCCTACCCTACCCTACCCTATTCTCCTTAACATTTTACAGTCTGTTTCTCCCCACTTCTCACACCTCACCCCTCACCCCGCTTTTCATCAAATCCGAGCGGGCATCCCTCCCCCTTTCTTTACGTGAAAACTGGTATTTTGGTCACACAAAGATAAAACATTGTTACGGGTCTCGGCTCCATCCAGGGTTGCCAACGTGGGTAGAGAGAGAGGGAGTGTGGGTAGAGAGAGGGAGTGTGGGTAGAGAGAGGGAGTGTGGGTAGAGAGAGGGAGTGTGGGTAGAGAGAGGGATGTGGGTAGAGAGAGGGAGTGTGGGTAGCGAGGGAGTGTGGGGTACAGAGAGAGAGTGTGGGTAGAGAGAGGGAGTGTGTGGGGTAGAGAGAGGGAGTGTGGATACAGAGAGAGGGGCAAGGGACTAATTACAAGCCTCATCCTGCTGTTCTTACTACAAATGGGAGATACAGCGATACAGCGATACACACTCAATGTATTAATACATGAGGATCCCATATACACGATGTATGAGAGTTTACGATAAATTTTTGTAACACTACGACCAGCTGAGGTGCATTAAGGTCAGGATGTCAAAAGGTCGTAACCCTGCTGTCTACCTGATGCTCGAAAGGCCACAGGTGAGAATTATTACACGAGTCTTATTGTTCACAAGTCTTGTTATTTAGTATTAATATTATGTCATTTCTTAAAGTTTCACTAAAATTTGTCTAATTGACCTAAGTAATAATAATAGTCAGTTTTTTCTTCCCCACGTAACTTTTACCTCTCCCTATCAACACTCCTCTCCTCTGTCTTCTCTACACCCCTGCCCTTGCCCTCACTGCCCCTCACACCAGGACAGGGGGCTGAGGGCAGGGGCGACAATCGGGCAACGCGTACGGTTGGTGGCAATGGCTCCAATCCCATAAAAGTGAATATGTGTGGCAACAAAGGCCTCGACCGGCCTGCCAGTTATTGTGAAAATTGCGATTGGTTCCAATGACTGAAGGTCCTAATTGAGTGATTAGGGCCCCATGAGAATAGAGATATTGGGGCCCATAATTTTCACCTACAGTCAGCGCGTGAATCATGGGAGGTGGGAACACACAGCCACGTGAATCATGGGGAGGTGAATCTTCTTACCCCCTCCGCCTCACCCCATCCATCCCATTCCCATCCCTAGAGGTACTCCCAATCAATACACTCTCATTCCTCAGGTTCCCTCTTCCACCTTCCTGCACCATCCTTCCTAAGTTTCCCCCCCTATTCTATCAAGTTCCTCCACCCACCCCCCTCCTCCTCTACAGACTAGTGGCATCAGTACAGGAATCATCACTGTTACTCAAGTTCCCGAAAGCAACAGACGTTCAACTAGGAGATGGCCTCGTCACCTCGCCTAAGCTAACGAGTAGGTACCACGCCTTCATGACGCAACATGACGGGCACTGCACTCAACTGCCTTCACTTCCTCAACTGTAAAATTAGATTCCCACCCTTTATACAACTGGGTAGACTGGTAGATACTCAGAGACAAGTCAACGAGAATTCACCACACTCCCCAGAGACACTCACCCACCAACACTACCTCACCCACCGACACACTCTCCCCACCGACACACTCACCCACCAATACACTCACCCACCGACACACTCACCCACAGACACACTCCCCACCAACGCACTCACCACCAGAGACCTCACCCCTGGACACTCACCCACCAACACACTCACCCACTCACACACTCAAGACAGCCTTCCCATCTTAGTCAGTACCCTTTAAGTCGCTATCGTTCTCGTTAAATACTTGAACACCCTAATTCCCCAAGTTTACCAGAGGTCAGAGGTCAATATTAACGTCCTGCTCTTACCTGGGGTCAATATTGAATTACCTGGCGTTAGTGATACATTATTTGAGGTCAAACTTGATTTATCCGGAGGTCAACGTTAAACTACACGAGGTCAAGTTATGTCAGAGGTCATTATTAGGTTATTTGGGAGTCAAACTGGGGTCACATTGAGTCACTATAGAATCATCTGAGGTCAAGCTAAACTAGGGTTATTTGACGTCGATAACGAATTAGCTGTAGGTAACACACACACAACACCTCCCCTACACACACAGCTATAACCAAAGCTATTATATCAACCTCATTTTATAATCAATACAACTATATCATATAAACACAAACTTAAAAATCAATATCAAGCTTCATATATCACAACATCCCAACTCATATATCACCAACGGGTTTGAGTACAGCTAAATTATATACACACTCAAAATCATAACATACGCCCCATATATCACAACTTAAGCTCCATATATCACAACTTAAGCTCCATATATCACAACAAAGCTCCATATATCACAACAAACTCATATATCACCCACGAAATAAATATGGATACAACTACACAAAATTAAAATCACAACTTATGTAAATCACAACCATAACTTAAGCTACATATATCACAACACACCCAGCTAAGCCTAAGTTATATATCAGCCTCACGTGACTCCTGTACTAAAGATACGGACAATATATTTAATTTATATTTATATACAAAAAGCTGACTGGACAGTATATCAACGCTGTGTTTAATGTTTCAGATTCGATCAATATAAATACGAGTCGAGTCCATGGAGGAGGGTGAGGAGGGAGGTGAGGGTGAGGAGGAGGTGGGGTTGAGGGTGAGAAGGTGGGGGTGAGGAGAATGGGTAAAGGGCATCAGTGAGAGGAAGATTAAGTGAGATAGAGAAGGAGAGTGAGAGATGAAGAGGAGGTGAGAGAATGAGGGAAGAGAGAGAGGAGGAGGTGAAGGTGGGGAGAAGGAGGGAGAGGGAGGGCTACGTGTCCCCAATGTACAGTTTAATACATTTTCTTTATCGTCGTTATTATTGATTTATTTTCCTCTCACAAAAATAACGTCAATTGGTCTTATTTTTTTAGCTCCATTTTTCGTTGTGTTTCAGTGTTTTTGTCCGAGTGATTCTCTGTTGTTGTTGTTTGTTTAGCTGTGATTTACGACCAATAACGTACACAAATATAATGTACACGAACAATAACGCACACTAACGACAACGTACACGAACAACAATGAACATAAACAATAACGTACGCGAAAAAACACATAAAGTACACAAACAAAAACGTACATGAAAAAACGTACACGAAAACGTACAGTAAACCACCAAAAACGTACACAAACAGAAACGTACACAAGCAAGACCGTCAATGCTAACCCCAATACATATTTTTCCACCCTCAAAGATCGGACATATTTACCTATGGCCATGCAGGTAATAATTTGTTACCTGTTTTACGTCGTGTCTCAGGTGTTAATGACCCTTTTACCTGTGTGAATTATTTCTTACATATCACAAGCGCTTTGGTCATATTAAAGAATAATACCTCTTACCGCTCCCACTCCCCTGCACTATCTCCCCCCACTCCCCTCCACCCACCCCCCCCCCACTCCTCCACTCCTCCCCACCCACCCCCACTCCCACCTCACCCCTCCCCTCCCACCCCTCCCTCCTCCCTCCCCCACCCCACCCCCTCCCCCCCTCCCCCCACCCCACCCCACCCCTCCCTCCTCCACCCCACCCCTCCTCCTCACTCCCCCCACCCCCACTCCCCACCCCCCTCCTCACCCCCCACCCCACTCCCCTCCCCCACCTCCCCTCCACTTTTACCCCCTCCTGCCTCCTCACTCCTTCCCCACTCAACTCCTCCTTCCCCCAACTCAACTCCATCCCCTCCACCACGATCAACGCCACATCCCTCTCTCTCTTCTCTAGAACAACAAAAATCCATCTCTCCCCTTTACGTCTCTCCCTCCCCACCCCCTCCCCTCTCGACACCCTCTCCCCCCCTCTCCCTCCTCTCACCACCTCCACCTTGACCTCTCCCCCTCTCGACACCTCCCTCCCCTTGACACCTCTCTCCTCTCCTCTGACACTTCTCCTCCTTCCCTACTCGCTCCCTCCCCCACCTTCCCCCTCACCCTCCTCCCCTTCCACACCTTCCCTCCCCTCCCCTCGACACCTCTCCCTCCCTTCCCCTCTCTATCTCCATCCCAAATTTAACCAATACAAAGCGATAATCCCATCCATCTATCTCTTCTGTTTTTTATACATTTATTTAAATGCATTTTCATTCCATAAATAATACAAAGACACCCCAATGGAACGGGTAACAATGCTTCAATCTACCATCTCTCTCTCTCTCTCTCTCTCTCTCTCTCTCTCTCTGGCTCCGTGATATCTCCACAATGGCGCCCGGTTAAATCTGCTACAATTGTCCCCCACCAGTAAATAACATATAAAAAAAAAAGAAGAGAATTCTGATTGGTTGACTGGCGCCACCGGTTTGGGCATTAAAAGCAGTGTTGCCATCTAGGAGTTCCTCTGACGCTTCTGAATTAATCCCAAAGTTAACGTGACAAAACTTGGCAATGGTGACGGAGGGGGAGGTGGGAAGACAGACAGACAGACAGACAGACAGACAGACAGACAGACAGACAGACAGGCTAATCCCCGTAAAAACCCTGTACTTTATACCTGTACCTGTGCTTTGAATTCCTGTACTTTATACCTGTACCTGTACTTTGAATACCTGTACTTTATACCTGTACCTGTACTTTGAATACCTGTACTTTATACCTGTACCTGTGCTTTGAATAACTGTACTTTATACCTGTACCTGTACTTTGAATACCTGTCCTTTATACCTGTACCTTGAATACCTGTACTTGTCCTTCCTAACTAAACCAGCTTATAAATTCACAGTCAAAAGAATATTTTTTCCTCTAACTGGTGACATGGAGCGACACCTACCTGCCTCACTTAACACTACGGCACAAAGAAGTAGTCACAAAATGGCGTCCAAATTACACTGAGACTGTAGTGTAACGAGAGGCATCCGCTGATCCCCGTTAAGGAGAACAAGATCTGGCAATACGGAGCTTTGAGAGTCTAGGGATTGTATTTGAATCACATAAGCTTTTCAATGCACGAAGGGGGAGGTGAAGGAGGGAGGGGGAAGTGAAGGAGGAGGGGTGAAGGAGGGAGGGGAAGTGAAGGAGGGAGGGGGGGGAAGTGAAGGAGGGAGGGGGAAGTGAAGGAGGGAGGGGGGAAGAGAGGGGTTGGGGAAGTGAAGGAGGGAGGGGGAAGTGAAGGAGGGAGATAAGAGTCAGGGGGGAGAGAATAGCATCTGGGTAGTTTGTTTGAGATTGCATAACGTAGTCCATGATGGAGCTATAACCAAACCTTCATATGTCCTGAGTTTAATTCATTGTCTTGACTCAAATATCTTCTTTTCTAGAGGAAGATGGTGAGTGGGGGAGAAAGAGGGAGATGGAAGTGGTGGTGAGTAAAGAGAGGGAGAGAGGGAAAATAAAGAAAGGTCAACACACACACACACACACACACACACACACACACACTTCCTTCCACCAATCACAAAGCTCATTAGCAGATGAGAGCCATCAGGCGCTCCCTGATTGGTTCGTGTGATAAGCTCAGGGCTATCAGATGGAGAATTCATTTTATTCCTTTCAAGGTTTAATGAAGGTGGGTAGAGGGAGGTGAGGGGGAGAGGGGGGAAATGGCGAGGGGAGGGGAGTTTGGAGGGAGGAAAGGGAGGGGGAAGGGAAAGGAACGAGGAGAGAGAAAGGGGTAAAAGCGAGGTAAAAGGGAAAGGGGAGGGAAAGTGGAAAAGGAGAGGGGGGTTCATTAGGCCCCTCCACCTCACCACGTACACACACAGCATAAGTCTTTAGTTTACCTTCGAGGTTTTAAGTAAGAAAAAAAAAAGTTGACCTCAATTTAAACTCCGGATCACCAACACTTAAATAATAAAACAAACTCAATAAAATAAACAAACCAAAACAAACAAAAATAAAAAGATTAAACAAAAATTAATAATCGAATACAAATTAAAAAACAGAATTAGTGAAAATTACATAACATCATTACTGTAATTACCTGTAATGTCCAGATTGTGTAATTAGTTCACCTGCTGATGTAAACATGACACACGCCCACCTGAGGTCACCTGGTCCTCCATACACTTACCTGTAAAAAATAAATAAATTAATATATAGAAACAGACAGACAGACATATATAGATAGAGACATAGACATTGACAAACAAGAGAGAGAGAGAGAGAGACAGAGAGAGAGAGAGAGAGACAGAGAGAGAGAGAGAGAGAGAGAGAGAGAGAGAGAGAGAGAGAGAGAGAGAGAGAGAGAGAGAGAGAGAGAGAGAGAGAGCAGACAAACAGTTTAACAAGTTAATATATATTTATAAACACATTCTATAAAATTAAGACCAATAACTTTACATCTCCTTTCTTATTACTCTTTCCATCATTCTCTCTCTCTCTTCTCTTCTCTTCCCTTCCCTCCGCCCTCTCTCTTTCTCTCCATCCTCTTCCTATTCTCATCCATCCTTCACCTCTCTCTCTCTTCCTCCCTTCACCTACCTCTCTCCTCCCATCCCAACCCATCCTCCACCTCTGTTGTCCTCCAGGTCACCCCCTGACCATCTGGTAGGGCCGACACACTGCTCGTTCTCATGTTTCTGTTCTCTCCCCTAAAATATGGAAAAAGCTTGACATGGTTCACACGGGTAAAAGGGGCGAACAGGTATAAAAAAAAGGAGAAGATAATCTTGCAAGATGGTCCGGCAAAAAGGGGGGGGGAGAGGGGAAGGAGGTAAGGGAGGGTGTGTGTGTGTGTGTGATTGGTGAGTTGCCAAATCTTCTGGGGTCAATTTTTTTTGGATCTTGGTACATATTTATTTTTCTTGACTGAATCTTATATTTTTCTTTAATATTTCGTTTATTTATTTCTATCTATATTTTATTAATTATTGTATATATTTTTATTAGTTTTTTTTATTATTTTTATTTAATTTGGAGGTGTTTTTGTGTATGGGGTGACGTCAGAGGGAGGAGAGGGAGGAGGATGTTGTTGTGGTCGGGTTGCCAGATGTAGGGTTTTGTTGTTGTGCCTGGCTGTGAGGGTCTTTTGATTTGAGGCAATAAGGGGAAACCTCTCACCGGATGCTAGGGCTAGGGAGCAGGTCCTCTTGGGTCCTCCTAGTGGTGGGAGTGGGGAGAGAGGATGAGGTGGAGGTGAGGGAAGAAAGGGGAGGTAGGGGTGGGAAGGGGAGGTAGGGGTGGGGAGGGGAGGTTGGAATGGGGAGGATTATATTGTAAAATGAGTGAAAGGGAATTTTTTGGGGGTGACAATAGGATATAATGAGAATATTTTTGGAGTTTCACATCATATGAGTTCACATAATAATATTTCTTATATTATAATTAAAGGCAAAAAGTAATAATTTTTTCAGAACTAAAAATAATGATGATGGTGACAGTGATGATGATAATATTGGTGATGCTGATGATAATGGTGAAGAAGATGATGATGATGATGATGATGATGATGATGATGATGATATAAACAAAACACACAAAAACCCTAAGCTTATCCACCATAATTAAACACCTGTTACAAATTACTTTACCTGTATTCTAGATATTTCTTATAATCAAATTTGAATATAAAAAAAGTATGAATTAATGCAGAAAAAATGTATAGCAGCGTCCGAGGGCCTGTTAAGCACCCGCCTTTTCTGACCTGACAAATGGATGTGGTTCAGGCGTGAGGAATAATGATCCTGGTCAAAAGTATTTAAGGTCACCTGAAGATTAAACGCCCTAACCTAACCTAACCTAACCTAATATAACGCTAAACTAACCTAACCTAAGTTAATCTAATTCAACCTAAACGAGTGTAACCTAATCTAACCTAATCCCCCAGGTAATTTTAGGGTGATTAATTATCAGGTGAAGTAAACTGGGGACTAATCTTGTACCATACTGCGTTAAATTCCAATGACACACACACACACACACACACACACACACACACACACACACACACACACCCTCCATACCGCTGAAGGGAGGGTCTGGGGGGGGGGTATGTGCTCATAAGCTGGTTGGTATGGCAGCGTGTGAATGTCGGTCTGATAAAAACCAAAATCCACAGGAATGCGGGCATGCTGAGCGCTCATTAGTTCACCTAAATGATGTCTACTAGTGTTCTAACCTCCCCCGCACACTGCATCAGCTGACGACTATAAGCAAAGATCAGCTGATAAATGTAGCTATTGATCAGAATATTAAGCTTAAATTAATCAAATATTTACCCCAAATATTTTTTTCTCTCTGCTTCATTACTCTTCCCCAATCAGCATCACCACTCTTTCCTCTCATCATCACCACCCCTTCCCAAAGTATCACCACACCCCTTCTCCATCACCACCACCACCAGCCACTCCCTACCCCTCCACCCCCACGGCCAAGTAGCAACCACAGTCCCCGTGTGAACAAGCAACACCTTTCATTCTTCCCCATTTTTTAGGAGCTCTGGTGAATAAGATCAATGGCGGGGTCCTTTACAGAGGCGAGCTGATGGGACTTGAAACCCCTGGAAAAATATCCTCACCAGTTGGGGAGGTAAGACAGGTAGAGAGGAGAGAAGGAGGAGAGAAGGGAGGTATAGAAGAGGGGGAGGAGAGGAGGGAGGTAGAGAAGAGGAGGAGGAGAGGAGGGAGTTAGAGAAGAGGAGGAGGGGGGATAAAGAGGAGGAAGAGGAGGGAGGTAGAGAAGACAGGGAAGGGGAGGAGTGACGTGAGTAGGAGGAGACAGACAGGTAGATAGGGGAGGAAGTGAGAGCTGAGACAGGAGGAGGAAGAGGGGGGAAGTGAGAGGGAAGGAAGTGGTGAGGGGAGGAGGGGAGGACAGACGGGTAAAGAGCAGTGGTGAAAGGTGATAGAGGAGAAGAGTTGATGTGGGGAGGTTAGATCAGGAGAGGAAGAGGGCCGTGATTATGTCCGTGGCAGAAACAGTCATGTCATTGTCCGTAGAGAACTTACGAACACCCGATATTCTATAATTTGTCGGGATTACGTACAGGTAACGCTCGAAGACATCGGTAAATTCGAACTGCTTGGAGGATTAGGGGAGGGTTGTGGGAAGGGGGAAGTGAAGGGGAGGAAAGGAGAGGGGGAAAAGGAAAGGGGGAAATGGGGAAAGTGGGAAAGGGGAAGGAGAAGGAGAAATGTGGGAGGAGGGAAAGGAGGGGGAAAGTAAGAGGAAATAAGGTAAAAGGAAAGAGAGCCACACCTTGCGACACAACAGGGACAACCTCACCTCCATATCAAAGGTGAAAAATGGGGCAGGTAACAGTGAGAGCAGTGTGTTGTCATCAGTTATGGGGTGTATAGAGGCGAACACTTGGCCCTCTACAGGTTTTCCCACAAGAGATAAGAGAGGTTTGTTGACATTCCAGTAAGGCTTAAGATCAGATCCTAATTCTTACCCCGGCCGCTAGATTTTCTCATGGCGCTGTTGGACGTCAAATCCCCCCACATTGGCTTATCAACGAACAAAGTCAAACTAATGTAAAGATGGACGGACTTCACAGCATCAGCCCCTCTAGTAAATACGACAACTCCAGCCTCTGTATAGATCATTCAGGTATGTCGTGGAGGAAAACGAATCACAGCACAGGTAAACATTCATGACCCAAAACGTTCATATGTCTTTGTATCCACACACACACACACACACACACACACACACACACACACACACGGAAGTCATTACAAACAAGAGATGGACAGACACAGAGACAAGACACACCAGAATATGTACGACGCTCTCTCCCTCCCTCCCTCTTCCTCACGGTGCTGTACAATAAACAAGAAAAGAAGATTACATGCAAATATATTCACCAAGATGCTGGCCATGGAGGACTCGCCCACACCACCGCTGCTCCTAATCCCTCCCTACCTACCCCTTCCTTCCTCCATTCTCTCCTTCCTTCCCTCCCATTTTCATTCCACCTTCCCTCCCTCCCTTTCTCTTCCTCCTACTTTCCTCCTTTCCTTCCCTCTCTTCCTTCCTCTCCCTCTTCCTCCCCTCCATCCCACTAGTCAAAATTCTACATGGATAGAGGGAGGGGAAGGGGAGGGAGGACTGACTACCAAGAAGTCTCTCAAATTAATAGTCGTTCCAAAAGAAATAAAAACCCCTTCCGGCCCTTCACGGTGCGTCGGGATAATAGCCTTAATGACATCATTCCTCGTATCATTCCCGAGAATCATTAAACATTAACTTATCCCCAGGCGAAGTTCTCTCTCTTTTTTTTTCTTAAGGAGGAGAATAATGGATTCCTGCCACCGTCGCCGCTGCCTCCTCCTCCTCCTCCTCCTCCTCCTCCTCCTGCCCGTTCCAGCAAGCCATTTCTTCCTCCTCATTACCTACTCAGAATGGCTCCAATTTGGTAACTAATAACGCTCATAGTAACCTCAATGATAACCCCCCCCCTCTCTCTCTCTCTCTCTCTCTCTCTCTCTCTCCACTAATAACCTCATCTCGCATTCATCTCCTCCTCCTACCTCTTCCTCCCTTCTCTTCTCCTCACTCAAACACACCAGCCTCGCCTTAGTTAAGCAGTCTTTCACTAGTACTCACTACCACCACCTACTACTACCACCACTTTCACTACTACCACCACCACTACTACCACCACCACCACCACCACTACTACCACCCACTACTACTACCACACACCACTTTTGTGCCTCTGCCTCATGTGTGGAGGGACGACGAAGAGAGAGACAGGGGGGTGGGGGACAGGCTATCTCTGTTTGTGACCTGTACCTGTACTTTATACCTGTACCTATACTTTATACCTGTACCTATACTTTATACCTGTACCTGTACTTTATACCTGTACCTACACTTTATACCTGTACCTACACTTTATACCTGTACCTGTACTTTATACCTGTACCTATACTTTATACCTGTACCTATACTTTATACCTGTACCTGTACTTTATACCTGTACCTATACTTTATACCTGTACCTGTACTTTATACCTGTACCTATACTTTATACCTGTACCTATACTTTATACCTGTACCTGTACTTTATACCTGTACCTGTACCTTATACCTGTACCTATACTTTATACCTGTACCTGTACTTTATACCTGTACCTGTACTTTATACCTGTACCTGTACTTTATACCTGTACCTGTACTTTATACCTGTACCTGTACTTTATACCTGTACCTGTACTTTATACCTGTACCTGTACTTTATACCTGTACCTGTACTTTATACCTGTACCTGTACTTTATACCTGTACCTGTTACTTCCTCCTCAAATCTACACTTGGAATATTTCTGGTAAAGTTAATTTTGATGGTTAACATCACGTAGAGTAGAGTCAGTCTTACACCACTGTCTTGGCCATACCCAGAGTTAAGGCCACAACCAATGATATATCTGCCTGTCCTCCTTCCCTCTCTCACTGTTGCTTTCTCTCCATTCTCCCTCACTGCTGCCTTCCCTTTAACTTCCCTCCCTCTCACTCCTACCCTCCCTCTCTCACTGCTTCTCTCTCTTCTTCTCACTGCTGGTCATCCTATTTAGGTCAGTCACCTCTCTCCCTCAAGACCTTCCTGACCGCCAGGGGTGTGAAGCACGTGTCCTGTTCCAGCCCCTCCCTCCTGCCCCTCCCGCCCCTCCCTCTCTCTCCGTTCAGAACGACTCCTCCCCCCCCCACTACGACTCCTTCTCCTGCCCCTCCCCCCTCTTCTCCTCATCCAGTACGACTCCTGTCACTCCTCCTGTGTCCCTCTACGACCCCTGGTACTTCATCATGGGGACGACCTCCCATCTCCATCACTCCTTCCCCTCCCACTTGTCTTCTCTCCTGTCCACCTCCTCCTCCGTTTCCTCCACATTGTTCATTTCCCCTTTCCGTCACTTTCTTCACCCTCCTCTCACCTCCTCTTCCACCCTTCATCCACTACTTCCCCTCACTCCTACTCCCTAACCACCCCTTCTCCTTATTCCATAATCACCCTTTCCTCTCACCCCTTCCTTTCTCCCTTACTCTATAATCACCCTTTCCCCTCACCCCTTCCCCTCATCCCTACTTCCTAATCACCCCTATACCCCCATAACACCCCCCCCCATCCTGGTCTAAGGGGAGGGGGAGGAGGGGGTGTGTGGAGACTCATAACTCGGCAGCCATCAAAGGCAGCTGGCGCAGTGTCACACCCGCCATTGTCAACTGCTTTTTTTATGTCGTTCAGGGATAGTATTTCTCCCTCATTCACGTGGATTTTACTCTCTCTCCTCTCAAGGGGCGGTGTGTGAAGTATCGCTGGTCCCCTCCTTCTCCTACCTCCTCCTGTTACCTCCTCCTAGACCTATCTCTCTCTCTCCCTACTTCCTCCCTTTCCTTCTTCCCTACACTTTATCTCCCTCTCTCTCCTTATCCTCCCACATCTTCCTTCTCCTTCCTCTAACGCTTCATACCTTCCTCTCTTCCTATCTCTTCCTCTTCTACCTCTCCCTTCTCCCTCTTCCACCTCTTCCTCCTCCTCCTTCCTGCTAGACGCCCCTCAACACTCCTTCTCTCTCTCTTATTTCTCCTTTTTTTTATACTGCGCCAAACAGGACCCAAATGGCTCGTCATCGGTCGGACTTACATGTACTCAGGGTCAACAGAACCTTGGCCTATAGTCCTGTACCATACATGTTTTGTTTTCGTTTCATTCTTCTTCTGTTTAACGGCAAGTGATGCATTTTTGACGGTAAGTGGAGCGTTGTTGGTGTTTCTGACGGTAGGAGACGCATTTTTGACGGTAAGTGACGCATTCTACGTTCCCGTTCTTTAACTTCATTGTTTTCGTGTTTTTTTTCCCTTCAATCTTTTCCGCGCTCTTATTTCAACCGTACCCACTGTTTTCTTTCACTGTATCCCTCCCAGTTCTTTCATTCTTTCCGTTCTTTTCTTCAATCTTCTCCGCTCTTTTTTCCTCAATATATTAATATTTCCCTCTCTCTCTTTTTCAAATTTCCCCGCTCTTTTTCTTCAATCTTTCCCGCGGTTTTTCACGCTTCCCGCCATAACGTGAGCTTCGGGAGACTATCGGGAAATTGACCATATTTCCGGGACTAACCGACCTGACCCCAAACTTGCACACGGGGGAGAGAGGGGAGAGAAAGAGAGCGATAGAAACGCCCAAAAAACAACTGCAGTAGAGAGAGAGAGATATGCCTATATAGGAGAAAAGAAGGCGATATATATAGAGAGAGAGAGTTGGTTTGAAGTAGTTATTATTGATGTTACGTCTATAGGAGGAGGAAATAAACTCAATGTTGTGAGAAGTACTGAGGACAGACAGTGTCTTGTGTGAGTAAACGACCTGACTGCCACAGACGGTGAGAGAGTTTTGTATACCGGAAATTCAGAGGGACAAGTGTCTACCAACAAAGGGTAGGGAGGGATACTGAGGGGGAGAGGAGGAGAGAGAGGGGGGTGAAGTGGGGTGAGGTGTGGGGGAGCAGGAAGAGGGAAGGCAGGTATAATACGTAGAACGGAGAGGAGGGAGTAAGAGGGGAGAAGAAGGGAGACGGTGAGGAGAGGAAAAGAGAAAGTGAGGTTAGAGGGAGAGGAAATAAATGGAGAGGAGAGGATAGGAGAGGACACACGAATTAGGTAGGCAAGAAGGGAAAGGTGTGAGGGGTTATGGAAAGGAAGGTCCAGTGGTGGTGATGGGAATGACTCTACGTAGATAGTTATTGGCCGTAGTTATGAAGGTGAATTACACACACACACACACACACACACACACACACACACACACACACACAGAGAGGAAAAAAAAAACATGATTCCTCTGACCTCCTTCCTGCAGACTTCATTTAGAGGTGTGTCAATGTAATCACTTATGTATAAATACTCCACCAATCAGTGGCTGCCATCTCCAATGACAGCTCTGACGTCATCACTGGTCTACATAATTTGCCTTTTGTTTTTCAGTTTATTATTGACTTTTTTTATTTCGTCTGTTTTATTTTATTATTATTATTATTATTATTATTATTATTATTATTATTATTAGTGTTATTATTATTGTTGTTATTATTATTATTATTATTATTATTAGTATTATTATTATTATTCTTATTAGTGTTATTATTATTGTTGTTATTATTATTATTATTATTATTATTATTATTATTATTATTATTAGTCATTTAATTCCGTTTTTATTCATTATTTTCGTATTATTATGTCACACATCCATCACTGAATAAATAGTACGTAATAAAATAAAATAAACAAAATAAATACGATATAGTAAAAAATAAAATAATAATATGACTAATATTATAAATAAATAATCAATTAAATGAATAAATACATAAACAAGATAAATAATTAAATATGAAGATAAATACTAAAATAATAGACAATAAAGAGAGAGAGAGAGAGAGAGAGAGGATGACCGGCACCGTAGGAGAATTGCCACAGATCAATAGTTGTTGTTTGTTGAGGATTATGTGGCCGGTCAGTGCAGGTCCTGTGTGTGTAGTGTGTGTGTGTGTGTTGCGGTTTTTGGCAGTGGATGTAGTGACTGTTTTACTGCACACACACACACACACACACACACACACACACACACACACACACACACACACACAAAAAGGGGGACTGAGTGGAGGAGGTGGGGGTAGTGGGGGTTGGGGGAAGGTGAATGAGGAGGAGGTGATGGAGGGGAGGAGGGGGAATTGTGTAAAGCGAGTAAGAATGAGGTAGGCCGAGCGACATCTCACACACCCAACAATATTGTTCACTCCATCATGGCTGCTGTGTGACGCGCCCACCAGTACTCTCAACCTCTTCTTCTTCTTCTTCTTCTTCCTCCTCCTCCTCCTCCTCCTCCTCTTCTTCCTCTTCCACCTCTTCCTCCTTTCTTCCTTCCACCTCTTCCTCATCTCTTCTTCCACTCCTCCTCCTCCTCCTCCTCCTCCTCTTCCTCCTCTTCCACCTCTTCCTCCTTTCCTTCCTCTCCACCTCTTCCTCAACTCCTTCTTCCACCTCCTCCTCCTCCTCTTCTCCGCCTCTTCTTCCTCCACCTCCTCCTTCTTCGTCCTCTCCACCCACCTCTTCACTTCACCCATCAGTACTCTTCACGGGGTACACTGTCTGCTGGTGGGAGGGAGGTGTGGGAAGGGTGAGAGGGAGGTGGGAAGGGTGAGAGGGAAGGGTGAGAGGGAAGTGGGAGGTAGAGGGAAGGGTGGAAGGGTGAGAGGGGAGGTGTGGGAAGGGTGAGAGGGAAGTGGGAAGGAGAGGGAAGTGTGGGAAGGGGGAGAGAGGGAGGTATGGGAAGGGTGAGAGGGAAGTGTGGGAAGGGTGAGAGGGAGGTGGGGAAGGGGAGAGGGCGGTGGGAGGAATGGAAGAGGTGTGAGAGGGAGTAAGGGAGGGAAGATAGTGTTTCCTATGACAAAGGTAAAGGATCACAGACAGGTAGGGTGGGGGAGAGGCAGGTGACTCCCCTCACCACACACTCACACGACCCTGGAAGCTGAGGCACTACCAAGAGGCACTATATGTGACACTCCAAGGCACTCCCCACGTGGCACTCTAAAGCTCCATCTATCTATCTATCTATTTAACTATCTATCTATCTATCTATCTATCTATATATCTATCTATCTATCTATCTATCTATCTATCCACCCGTACCACTCCACTATTTATGCGGCGAACAAAACAAATGTGATTGGATTTGTGGATATTGTTGGAGGAGGTCAGAGCATATCACTAAGACCTGAGATGTGTTCCAGCTTAGTCCCTCCCTCACTACGTTATTTGTTGGAGATATTTGATGTTGAGAGAAAGGGGGAGAGGAGAGAGGGAAGGGGAGAGAGGATGGAAGGGGAGAGGGGAAGGGGAGGAGAGAGGGGAAGAGGAGGGAGAGAGGGAAGAGGAGGGAGAGAGGGGAAGAGGAAGGAGAGGGATGGTGGAGAGAGGAGGAAGGGGAAGAGAGGAGGAAAGGAGGTGACGAGAGGAGGGGAGAAAGGAAGACGACGATATGAGGACAAAAAGCACAAAATTAAAAGAGGACGCGGAAAGGGAGGGAGGGAGGGAGGGGGAAGGGTGGGGGCAAGGGAGAGAAGGAGGAGGAGGATCAAGAACGTGATGTGACACCTTGGCCCTTAGCTCTCCCTCGCTCCCATCTCTCTCCCTATCTCCTCCCTTCCTTCCCTCCTCCCTCCCTCCCTCTTCCCCTCCATCTATCCTATTCCACTCAAATTCTCCAGTCATCCACATCTATTCCTCATTATCTCCATACACTTCCCCCACCACCTCCACACCCCCCACCACCCTCCACACACCCCCACCACCTCCACACACCCCCACCACCTCCACACCCCCCACCACCCCTCCACACTTCCCCCACCCTCCACACACCTCCCCACCACCCCCCTCCACACACTCTCCCCACCACCCCTCCACACACTTCCCCCACCACCCCTCCACACACCTCCCCACCACCCTCCACACACCTCCTCACCACCCCCTCCACACACCCCCCCCACCACCCTTCCACACACTTCCCCACCACCACCTCCACACTTCCCCCATCACCCTCCACACACCTCCCTTCTCATCACAGCAACTGGCTGCCCGGAGAGGTCTTGACCCCCGGCGCGTCACAATGATAAAAGACGGACAACGGGAAACACATCGACCTTGCACCGACCCCGTTAACTCGAAGCTCCTACACGAGACACACCTTCACCCTGACCTCCCCACCCTGACCCTCTCCCCCACCATGACCCCCTTCCCTCCCTCACCCTGACCTCCTCCTCCTCCTCTCACCCCTGACCTCCTCCCTCCCTCCTCTACTCCTGATCTCCTCCTCCCTCTACCTGACCTCCCTCCCTCACCCTGACCCCTAGTCAACCACCACGCCAAAGGAAGAACAGTTAACAGTCAACGCTAAGAGAGAGAGAGAGAGAGAGAGAGAGAGAGAGAGAGAGAGAGAGAGAGAGGTTGTTTGTCTAGTTAATCCATTGCTCATTTGTCGAAGGATCAAGGGAGGTTTTGCCTCAATAACCGGATACTTTGGGGGCGACCAGACAACATGGTTTCCAGACACCTTGGTATCCGGACAGTTTGGTATCCGGACAGCTTGTTATCCGGAGAGTTTGGTATCCGGACAGCTTGGTATCAGGACAGCTTGGTATCAGGACATAAAAATTAAGAGGAAAAGGAAAATAACTACAAGACACAAAAGGAAATAAAATAATTAGAACGAAAAAAAAATAAAATAAAAAATAAAATAATAATAATTACCCCAAGGAGAAGAAAACAAGGCAGAGTTCCCTATTAGAACATCCAATTACCTTTATGACCCAATTTACCTAATCCTAATTAAGATCTCTAACGACTTGCTAACGAGGGCTTCCTTATACAACCTCGTTAAAGGGGGAGACAGTGAGGAGATAACACCACGTCAACTACCACGTCAAATTTTATCATTACGTCAACTCCTTCCTCTTCTTCCTCCTCCTCCTCCACTTCTTCCTCCTCCACTTTTTTCCCCTCTTCTTCATCCCTCGCCACGTCAATTCCCTCATCCTCTTCATACCACCACGACAACTCAATCCTCCTTATACTACCACATCAACTCCCCCCCCCACAGCAAGACACCACACTACTGAAAGCACCACATCAATTCCTTACACTTTTAACACAACAAATTAATACAAAAACTGGTGTCGGTGAGTAAGTCAGGGTCGACATTCATAGAGCTAGACGAAGCAGTGTGATGAATAGTTAAATCTCCACGAGTTACGAAATACTGAGTTGTGTGTGTGTGTGTGTGTGTGTGTGTGTGTGTGTGTGTGTAAAATCAGCATATAAATAAAGTATAAAATGAAGGTAGAGTGAAGCACCAACAGAATCCTATACACTGAATACCCTCATACAGGATGTCTTGTCAGGTCCTATTGAGATTCCTTCACTAGTGTGTGGGAACTTGAGGAAAAGACGTTCCCCTCCCCTCCTCCCTATCATCCTATCCCCTATTACCTATCCCTCACCACTCACTTCACCTCCCTTCGCCATCTTCATATACCCACCCCTTACTACCCCTACTCATCCCCTAGCCTCCCCCTCTCATCTCCCTAACAACAGACAGACACACACAGCCACAACCCCCACACACTACACCCCACACACCCCACACCACACACCTTCTAAGGAGTCTAAGGGAATATTAGGAAGTTAGTGAGTGTCTTCCCTTGTACCAATAACAACAAAAGACACTACAACAATCACTCATACCTAACCTTTCTCACCTGTCCTCCCCACCCACACACACACACTCACACACACACGCACACACGCACACACACACACACACACACACACACACACACACACACACACACACACACACACACACTTAGAACGCTTCCATCACAACAACAACAAAATCATCTGCATCACACAGTCAGTAGAACACACTGTATCATAACAGATTTTTATTGATTTATAGAATATTTTGGACTTGTTTACAGTACATGGAATCTTGATTATGATCTACTGAGAATATTTGAATTATTTTACAGAGATTTTGGGGTCTAGTAGAATTCAGACCCATTATAACTGGAACCCATTTGCACTGGAACCCCTTAGGACTGGAACGCCTTAGAACTGGAACCCTTTAGAAATGGAACCCATTTATTTGACCTAAGTCACCGACAGCAAGCGAAAGGGCTGGCGGTGTCCCCCCTCCCTTTCCCTCCCCCCTCCCCTCCCCTCCCCTCCCCTCCAGCCTCTCCTCCACCTTAAAAAAATAAATAAATGTAACGAGCTCCATATAATTCACCCCCTCTCCCTTCCCCTCCAAACCCCTCTCCTCTCCCCCAGCCCCTCTCTTTTATTCTCCTTCCCTCTCCCCAGCCCCTCTACCTTCCCCCCCCAGCCCCTCATATTCCTAGTTGAGAGGCAAAAGTTTGGCTGACGGAGTTTCTGTAACGAGAAATTCTTGATTTGCCGTCTTCCTCAAAATTACCGATTCCTCTGACAAGCGTGTATATGGGGAGGATAGGGAGTGGAGAGGGGAAGGATGGGGAGTGGGAAGGAGTGGGGATGAGGAGTAGAGATCTAACGCCCTGAGAGAGAAATTTAAAACAGCAACGAGCCCTTCACACACCAAAACCACACCACCACACCACACACCACCCTCCCCTTCCCACACACACACACACAGGTAAGTCAGGACCTCAGTGACCCAGGAATCAATGTCAGGTAATAACAACTGACATAAACTCTTGGTATAATATAAGTAATATGGAAACTGACTATTATTAAACCATGTACTCTCTGGGAAGACATAATCCAGTGGTTTTCCTCCCTGTTCTCTGTTAAGCTGATGAGATGTATGGCTGAAGGTAGACATAACAGTAAAGTCCACGCCATTAATAAGCCACATAGACAGGCGGCCTCGAGATTCCTGACCGACACCTTGGCTGGGTCCATCCCCCCCCGCTCCCCACCTGACCTAAAGTCAATTAAACTAAACAAACCAGGTAATTAATTAGTGGTCAGACAAGGTGTAAAGTCAACGCTTACCTCCAAACATTGCCTGGACCAATCAGAGAGCTATAACATCGCCACAACATCTACAACACAACATCTACAACACAACTACAACACAACTACAACACAACATCTACAACACAACTACAACACAACATCTACAACAACAACACAACATCTACAACACCACATCTACAACACAACAACACCACAACTACAACACAACTACAACACAACTACAACACAACTACAACACAACATCTACAACACAACAACACCACAACTACAACACAACTACAACACAACTACAACACAACATCTACAACACAACAACACCACAACTACAACACAACTACAACACAACTACAACACAACATCTACAACACAACACCACAACTACAACACCGTAATCATCAATACCAGAAACAAGTTCTACCCAAGAACATATATAAAAACAGTGTTACCAGAATATCGCTAGAGGGAAAAAAACGTGCAAGCGTTGCCAATGAGCAACAAAGAGAGGGATCCCTTGAACCAGTGTCGCCATACTGGAAGGGAGGGAAGAGGGAGGGAGGGAAGAGGGAGGGAGGAAGGGAAGGAAGAGGGAGGGAGGGAAGAGGGAGGGAGGAAGGGAAGGAGGAGGGAAGGAGGAAGGGAGGGAGGGAAATTTATATAAACAGTGTAGCCAATGAAGGAGAGGGAGAGACGCCCCCTTTACGCAGTATTGCCAGTCGGCGAGGGAAGAAAGGATCTTTTAAACAGTGTTGCCATTGAGTGAGGGAAGCTAATGTCCTTAAGCAGTGTTGCCAGTAACGGAGGACGCGCCTTTAAACAGTACTGCCAATGAGAAAAGAGAGCTAATGTCTTTCTGCAGCGTTGCCAAGGAGGGACAGAGAGAGAGAGAGAGAGACTTGAAACAGTGTTGCCAGCGTACATCGGAGACAAAAATCTTTCACACAGTATTACCAGAAAGGATACCAAGAAGACCCCCCACGCCCCTCCCTTCTCAAACAGTGTTACCAATAGTGAGAGACAAATAAGCTTAAAAAATGCTCTTGAACTATGTATTGACTCACGCTGGGTCATACACTTACCAACCCATGTGACCTTGACCTTGACCTCTGACCTCTCGGCACCTAAAACACAACAGCTGTGAAAGTCATGTTGTATGTCTGTCCGTCTGTCTCTCTGGTCAACATAAACACAATAGCTCTTTCCCCTCTCGAATTTTACTGTCAGTATATTTGGAGACAGACAGACAGACAGACAGACAGACAGACAGACAGACAGACAGACAGACAGACAGACAGACAGACAGACAGACATCCCCTGTTAACGAACCTCACCCGTTCCCGTTTAGAACCACTCAAACGGTGATAATGGGGAGAAAGAAGAGGAGGAGGAAAAGAAGATAGGAGGAAGAGGGGAAGAGAGAGAGAGAGAGAGAGAGAGAGAGAGAGAGAGAGAGAGTAAGTATGTAGAGGCAGTAGGAGAAGGAGATTTAGAGGGTGTTTGGGAAAAGGGGGGAGTTAGGGAGTATGTAAGGCCTGAAGGAATGGTGGAGGGGAAAGGGAGGAGAAAGGGGGAAAGAGGGAAAGAGGAGAGAGGGAAAGGAAAAAGAAAAGCGAGCTATTGGCTATTGGCTGCTAAGTTTGTTGTGCATCTCATATCTCAAAGAGGCCGACATAATATCTATCTCCATCTATAGCTCATCTGCTCGTGTTCGAGATCCTTGCCAACGACACAGACTTAGGCTTCAACTTCTATACATTAGTGCGTGTTTTTATGTATTTTTTATTTATTTTACTCCTCGATTCATGGGTTACGGACGATTTTTTAAAGAGTGGGGGTGAGGGGAGGGGAAAGGGGGAGGGGGAGAGGAGGGAGGGAAGAGATGGGGGATGGGGGGAGGGTATGGTTTTTTGGGGAATGTAATGGGTGGGTATATGTTTATTGGACTAGTTTAATGGGTATTTTAATGGGTATAATAATGGGTATTTATATAGGGTAGGTTTTATAATAAGAGGTTTTGTGTGTAAATAGAGGTGGGGGGAGTAAATGGTGGAATGGGGGGAGGAGGAGAGGTGTTTGGAAGGAGAGAAGGAAGGGAGGATGGAAGGAAGAGGATAGGACAGATTGGGGATAGAAATGGAAGTGGAAAAGGTGGAAGAGAATAAAAAGTAAGGGCGAAGAGATGAGAGAGAGAGAGAGAGAGAGAGAGAGAGAGAGAGAGAGAGAGAGAGAGGCGGGTCAATGGGGTGGAAGAGGGTGGAGCGTGGACCAGCAAGTTTTTACAAAGCGCGGGGTCGCCTCCAGCACCACCTTCACCCGGGCGCCACCGTCACGCCAGGCTGACGAGATATGACGAGACTCCGACTTTATTCCATCACTTAATGTGCACCCAAACCAAAGACCTCCAACCACCCCTTCTTCCTCCTCTTTCTTCTCTTGTTGTTCTCCTCTTATTCCTGTTTCTACTACTACTACTCTCTCTCTCTTCTTCTTTTCCTACTACTACTTGTCTTCCTCTCTAGTTCCCCTTCTTCTTCTTGTTCTATTCCTCTTCTTCTCTTTCTTCTTCCTTCTCCTCCACGCCGCGACTCTCTCCTCTATAGGTTTTAAAACGAGCGCGCGTTTTAATATAAATAAAGGCGGCGGGAAGAGAACTCAGTTGGTCTGCTCTTCCTCCTTCCTTCCTCCTTCCTTCCTCCTTCCTTCCTCCTCCCTCCTTCTCCTCCTGATGTCAACCTTATATGGAGGGGGGAGGGGAAAGGGTGTGAGGGTGGGGGAAGAGGGGGACGAAGGAAAGTCAAGGGGGAGGGGTTGGGAAACGAAGGATAGGGGTAAAGGGAAGGAGAGTGAAGGAGGAAAGAGTAAGGATGAAACGGAAAAGGGGGAGGGGAAGAGAGTAAATGGGGAGATAAGATGAAAGAGGGAGGAAAGGAGAAGACAGGAGGAAAGAGAGGAAAATGCAGGGAAAAGGCAAAAGGAAAAAAGGACAAAACAGGGAGAGGAAAACGGGGAAAGGAGGAAAGAGAGGAAAAGGGTAGGACATCCGGGGGAGCTGTGGGATAGTTTAATAATTTGTGTTGTGTGTACAGTCGATTTAATTCGTAAAATGAGAGTTAAAAAGAGACCCGACGCTTTTATTTTGTTTAAGAAATGTCTCCCGAGTTTTTTTTTTATTTATTTAGTTTTTTTTTATTAAGGTTGAGTCGTGGATATTGAGGCCATTACTGAGTTTATTGTCTGAGAACTGTTAAGGGTGATTAGGCAATTATTTATATTTTTTGAGGTAGTTTGATTTACTGATCTGTCACTTATATTTTGTCACTTATATTTTTTTTAAGTATTGAGATGACTTATATTTTTGTAAAGTGATGATTTATAAAAAGTAACATAGGACAATTTTAAGTATATTACCTAAAAATTAGGCACCCCAGCTTATTTCACTTGATGATTAAACCCCTAACGCTACCTGGTGGAGAGTTAGGTTAGGTTAGGTTAATGTTAAGGTATATAAATGATACCTTATGACTGAGGTATTAAATATGTAACCAGATTGACAGTGGCTGTTGTCCTTCCTTCCACGCCCACACGCCCTTCCCTCCCCTCCCACACGCCCTTCCCTCCACGCCCACACGCCCTTCCCTCCCCTCCCACACGCACTTCCCTCCTCTACCATTCCATCCTCATAATTTTTCTTTCTTTCTCAATTGAAGAGGAAAAAATGAGGAGAGAGAGAGAGAAAATAGAAGAAAAAGGGGACAGAGAACAAGGAAGTAAAATAGAAGAGGAAGAGTGGAAACAGAGAGAAGAGGGAAGGCAAAACTAATAAGAAGAGCTAAAAGAGGGCAGCACACCCCCCCCCCATGAGTCACACTATAACACTACAATATTTTTATGAGCGTCACCATATGTCAGAGGGGAGATATACAATATATCTATACATCAGAATAAGTCTGTCTGTTTTAAACTATCCCGTAAAGACCAGGTTTTATTCACCCCACCCACCATGACGCATGCAACGTATTTTATGACGCAATGTATCTATGACGCAAAGTTTCTCTGACGCAAGTGATCCATGACGCAATATACCCATGACAATAACTAACACCCCCACTCCCCCATAACCTAACCTAACCCACCCAGGTAGGTTAGGTCGTCTAATCTCCAGGTGATCCAATAAAAGTGATAAAATAAAAATGACAATACTCGTAATATCGTCAAGTTAAATATGTCTCTATCCTAATAGTCCCCTATGTCCTGATAGGCCCCTATGTCCTGATAGGTCCTAATGTTCTGATAGGCCCCTATGTCCTGATAGGCCCCTATGTCCTGATAGTCCTCTATGTCCTGATAGGCCCCTATGTCCTGATAGTCCCCTATGTCCTGATAGGCCCCTATGTCCTGATAGTCCCCTATGTCCTGATAGGTCCTAATGTTCTGATACGTCCCATTGTCTGATAGGTCCAATATCCTGATACGCCACAATGTCCTGATAGGCCCTAATGTCCTGATAGGCCTCTCTCCAAAACAACTCAATTACCCACCTTCTCTTCCTTCCCCATTTCCCTTTCATTCTGCAGATACAACTAGTACGCCGTCTCCTCTCCTCCCCACACCCCAAAATAATTATAAGGCGTCTTCCTCCCCTCCCTTATCCTCCCCTCCTCTACCCTCCCCTCCTTACCCCCTCCCCCCATTTCCCAAAACAACTAATGCGCCCTCCTCCCCACCCTTACCCTCTCCTCTCCCCAAAACAACTAGCGCCCCCTTCCCCCCCACCCCGATCTGAGAATGTCTCTGTCGCCAATTGTAATATCGAAATGTCTGACCTGGCGTTTTTTATGGGCGACGTCCGAACGGGAGCTGCGGGGGGAAGAGGGGGAGGAGAGAGGAAGAAGAGAGAGGTGGTGGAGGAGGAGAGAGGTGGTGGAGGAGGAGGAGAGGTGGTGGTGAAGGAGGAGGTAGAAAGTGGTGGTGGGGGAGAGTGTAGAGAGGAGCGGAAGAAGCAATAAGGGGAAAGAAGTCAATAAGGAAGAAGAAGATAAGAAAATAAAAATGAAAATGTAATAATAATGGTAAGAGAAATGATACATAAAAGAGAAGAGGAAGAATAAAAACGGCAAGGAAGAGAGGGACAGGAAATGGAAAGTGCATTAAGGAAGGGGGGGGCAAGAAAGAGGAGGAGGAGGGAGGAAAAAGAACACAAGGAGCGAGGAGGTGGTGAAGAAAGAGGAAGAGTAAAAAGGCGATGGAGGATGTAAGAAGGAGGAGAAGAGGAGACAGTCAATGGAGGAAGGAAGGGAGGGAGGACGAGAAGAGGCAGGCGAGGGAGGGGGAGGGAGGGAGGAGGAGGGAGGGAGGGAGGAGAGAGAGAGGAGGTAAGGGGTGAGTGAAAAAAGGGGTTCCATTCAGAATGCGAAAACTGTTTTTCGTCTTCATGGGGACGGTGTGTGTCGGGGGGGGGTGAATGACTCTGGTGGGGGGAGGGAGGGGTAGGACAGTAGTGAGGAGGGGGAGGGAGTAGGACAGTAGTAGGGGAAAGGGAAAGGGAGGAGAAGGGAGGACAGTGATAGGAGGAGGAGGAGGGGTGTAGGGAAAGTGGTGAGAAGGGGGGTTGAATGACTCTGGTAGTGGGGGAGGGGGAGAAGGGGGTAGGGCAGTGTTGGGGGAAGGGGAGGAGGAGGGGGAGGGTCAGGGGAGGGAACAGGAAGGGGAGAGGGGCGGGAGGGGAAGAATTTACGTGGGGGTAATATTCAAGATACAATAACAATAACAATAATAATAATAATAATAATAATAATAATAATAATAATAATAATAATAATAACAATAATAACAATAACAATAACAATAATAATAAAAATAATAATAATAATAATAATAATAATAACCAGGTAATCTAAGGACGTACATCACAGAGCCTATCAATTTCCATAGGCCTACCTGAGATACCTTCTGGGTAATCCCGCCGCTGACAATTTTGGTTGGGACGGACGGACAGACAGGCGTACACCCCCCCCCCCACTGATGAGAGAGAGAGAGAGAGAGAGAGAGAGAGAGAGAGAGAGACCCTCCCTAGGCCTATCTAATATCGACTGATTATTTCTGATACAAGGAAAGGCTGCATGTAGTGTCGTGTCCTTCACCCCCCTGTAAACTGACGGTCAGACACACACACACACACACCTTGTAGAGAGAGCGATACAGTATTCTTCATAATTTCCCCAGATAGCGATATTTCATTTATAGACTTGCAGCTAAATAGCGATATATTTAAATACATAGATAGAAAGCACGATAGTCTTAAATATAGTTAGCGTTGCAGCGATACTTCTTATAAAATTCTTGAGACATTTAGCAAAGTAGCAATATACTTGAACATTTATAGAGATACAGCGATACTTTTTCCGATACTTAGCGATATAATATTCCAGTAAACATTTACCGATATTATGGAAAAACACCTAAAAAAAAATAGCAACGTTACAGAAGAAATTTTAGCGAAAAAACTTAAATGTGGAATAAAATGACCTGAAATAATATTAAAAAACAAATAATTTCATAATATTCGTGTAATAGAAAAGGAAGATGACGAAAAATATGAAAAAAATATATATTTGATAATATTTTTGTCTAATTTATAAAGATCTTGTTGAAATGATAATCGAAAATATTAGAAAAAAATATTGTCATGTAAAAATACCTCTGGAAGTCTTCAAAGAATATTTTTCGATATTACTGTGACATTATTACGAGTTTAAATATGTTTTTAAAAAGATATTCCACCTTTAAGTAAATAATAAGGTGTTTAAAATGCATTTGAAATTTTAAGTATAATATAATTGATCTTGTAAGTAATATCTAAGTACATAAAAAGTGTTTTAAGTAGAGTTAATATCAAAGTGATCTCAAAATATTCACTGGTTTAATTAATATCGACGCATTTAAATATATTCTAGGTTTAATATCTACGTATTCTAAAAAGTATTCCAGGTAAAAGGTAAAGATATTCCAGTTTATTTTCTACAGAATGTATTCATATAAGTATTCCAGTTATAAGTAATAATTCAGTCTTAAGAAAATATTCCAAGTTTTATCCAAGGTTTTTAAGAGATAAGTCCTATTATTATTATTATTATTATTATTATTATTATTATTATTATTATTATTACTATTATTACTATTATTATTATTATTATTATTATTATTATTATTATTATTTTGATTATTGTTATTATTATTATTTTGATTATTATTATTATTATTATTATTATTATTATTATTATTTTATTATTATTACTATTACTATTATTATTATTATTATTATTATTATTATTTTGATTATTGTTATTATTATTATTTTGATTATTATTATTATTATTATTATTATTATTATTATTATTATTATTATTATTATTTTGATTATTATTATTATTATTATTATTATTTTATTATTATTATTATTATTATTATTATTATTATTATTATTATTATTATTATTACTATTATTACTATTATTATTATTATTATTATTATTATTATTATTATTATTTTGATTATTGTTATTATTATTATTTTGATTATTATTATTATTATTATTATTATTATTATTATTATTATTATTATTATTATTTTGATTATTGTTATTATTATTATTATTATTATTATTATTATTATTACTATTATTATTATTATTATTATTATTATTATTATTTTGATTATTGTTATTATTATTATTATTGTTATTATTTCTACAACTTCAGACACTATAGCCACACCCTCAACTACCCAGTTTTAGTCTTATAATAAAATAGATTTATTTTAAATAGAAGGTAAATAATAATAATAATAATAATAATAATAATAATAATAATAATAATAATAATAATAATAATAATCTGGCCTGTTATTCCACCACCACAGCCATAGAAATAGAGATACCTTATTAAAGAGAGAGAGAGAGAGAGAGAGAGAGAGAGAGAGAGAGAGACACTACCCTATGGACACACCTCGCCAGGGTTCAAGTCTCACAGGTAAAGGATTTTATTTTCTTTAAAAGGACAAAGAAAATTGACGGACAACGGACGACTAAAGGACGGACACGGAAAACGAACAACGTACAACAACAACAAAATAAAATGAATATAATAAAAATACTACTACTACTACTACTGCGAATATATAATAATAATAATAATAATAAAATAACAAAGAAAAATAATAAGTTCCAATAACAATGAAAATAATATCCACAATAGTAATAATAACAATAATAACAAAACAATAACAAAATTCAAAGTAATTATAATATATTCACGTACGGCACAAAGATACATCACGTATGGTACAGGTAGTGAAGGTAATTACGGAGAATACAGTCTTGTATCGACTACCTGTAACACTTGGTTGAAATATTAAGAGAAAATAATATGATAAATAAAAAAAAATGCGTTTATTATTAAATTTATGAGAAACACGAAGAAATTCCTCTCTCTCTCTCTCTCTCTCTCTCTCTCTCTCTCTCACAGAAGTTAACATAAATTTCCGAGTAAATTTATGAGTGTGTGAAGGAGGTGGTTATGAGTTAGTGTGTGTTTGAAGGAAGGAAGGAAGGAAGGAAGGAGGGAAGTGTGGTGTAGGAAAGGTGATATATATCCTGCTGTACTCTATATAAGGAATCCTATCGCCTATATTTATATATATATTGGATCATAAGGATAATAATAATGATGGTGATAATAATAATAATAATGAGTATGAGAAAAAGTTATGATATTGATAATGATGATGATAATAATGATGATGATGATGATGATGATGATTTTATTCACCGTTGTCGATTATTATTATTATTATTATTATTATTATTATTATTATTATTAACATTATTATTATTATTATATTTAACGTTGACTCGACCTTATAAGTAAGATTTAAGTGCAGTTTGTGGAGTATTTAAGAAAGTAACCATTTATAAGTACTGGTTAAGTCTAAGTAATATTCACAACAGCTACGGCAACTCTCATAAGTGTTAAGTCACATACATAGGTTAGTATCCATGCATGTATTTTTATTTTATACATATGCATTTTTCATTCTAAATATGTATTGTTAATATTCATCTATTCGCGTTTATGTATATGTATTTTTTTATGTATTTTGGGGGCGATGGGGGAGAGGAGTGGGGAAGAGTGGGGAAGAGTGGGGAAAAGGGTAAAGAGTAGGGGAAGGATGGGAGAGTGGGTAGGAAGGTTGGGAGAGTGGGGAGGAAGGTTGGGGAGAGAGGGAAGAGAGGCTTGGGAGAGAGGGGAGAGTGAGGAGGAGTGGGGTGAAGGATGTTAAAAATAATATACACATTTCATGATCGAATTATGGTCTCTCTCTCTCTCTCTCTCTCTCTCTCTCTCTCTCTCTCTCATTTTAAGGATTAGTTTTCCATTTTATTTCTCACTAAAATTTTCAATTCATAAAAACAATATTAAGCCTCAATCCAGTGTTTATTTTCGTTTGCTTACATGTCTGTCTACAACAAAATACAGTAAATGCAGAGACGGTCTTGTTGATGTATTACAAAATGATACAGTCACATATACGATACAGATTACAGTTGATGATACATGTAAAATTAAGATTACAGCTCTGAACATACATACATACATACATACATACATGCATACATACATACATACATATACATACACAAACTTGAATGTATAGGAATAATACAGCGTGCGGATACATAAAGACCGAGCAACTCAGACGACCGGATACATAACTCGTCGACGAAGACCGCGCCTCGCTGTAACACACACAAACACACACACAGACACACGCACGTATATACACAGACACGCATACACACACACACACGCATACATATACACACAGACAAGCATTTACTTACACACACACACACACACACACACACGTAACAATCTCTCATTCTAGTGCAAGATAAAGACAATGTTTAAGAAAATAAAGAGAGAGAGAGAGAGAGAGAGAGAGAGAGAGAGAGAGAGTCAGGTACTGTACAAAAATAGCTTTCTCTCTCCTGACCTACTTTCACAAACACAAAAGAAAGTTTATAAGGAAATAGGAACTTTCTCTCAACAAACACACTACCTGTCTAACAAACACACACACACACACACACACCTGTATAATAAAAACAGCACCTGAACTGTATTTGTGTGTGTGTGTGTAAAGGTTTCACCCCTCAGCTCTGGGTATGCAGACACACACACACAGACACATGCATAAGCTATTACACACACACACACACACACACACACACACACACACACACACACACACACACACACACACACACACACACACACACACACACACACACACACACACACTATATATAGCCTACAGACTCACATATAATAACTTTAGATATGTCACATGTAATAAAGAATATGTCAGTATTTATCGCTGTTTTAGTCAGTTGAAGAAGAAAAAAATTATTGAAATTCGCGATAAAGTGCCGTAGGTTACTCGGCGACTAACACCTCGCCCTCGCCCTCGCCCGTGTCGCGTCCCTTCTAAAAGCTCCCGTCCCGATTATCCGGAGTGTGGGTTAAAAACGGGCTTCACTGTATCTAGTCTATATAAATTCCATTTCTAATCAAGGTGTCATTCACAGGAGGGGCGGCCAGGGCGGCGGTGGTGGCGGCGGCGGGCGGCAGGGCGGCGGGCGGTGATGCTAGGGGTGGCCATCCCTCACTGCTCCCCTCACCCACTACCACCAGCAGCCACCCACCGCCGCCCCTCCTTGTGATGTGGCGCTCATCCCGCCTCGCGCCAGTAATGCACATCTCCAAGACAGCGGGTGAGGGGGATTACCGGCGGACTAATGTGAGGGCGGCGGGTGGGGAGGACGCCCCTCCATACGCCCGATATAATTGGTTGCACTCTGAGACGCCTTCAAAGCTAAGCTACTAACTTTATCGATTCGCGTGGCGATTAGTGGGTGGGGCGTAGGAAAGGTGGGCGTGCCTACCGAGGGGAAAGCCAATTAGGCCCCGCCGCCGGCTGAGCAGGGCGGGGAGCGCGAGGGGAAGGCCAATGGAAGGCAAGCACGGCGCTGAGGAGGAGGAGCCTCGACAGAGCCAACCACTCAGCGTCGTCTTACTTCTGGGCGGGAACTGTGAGCTTGATACCAACTTCTCAACCCTTCCAGCCCAATCAGCGGGCGGCTGGGCGCTGTGCAGGAGCCAGTGAGGGCGTGCAACCATGCAAGAGATGGCGGCAACGACCAGGCGGCGGGGCGGGCTGGCGGCTGGCGGCGGCACCTGCCTCACCGCCTTACAAACACCGCCACGGCAACACACAACCAGGGCAATACTACTACGTGTGCGTGTGTGTGTGTGTGTGTGTGTGTCAGTCCTTCACTACCACACTCGAGGTGGGGCGGCCAGAGCTTAGTGCTCCCCGCCACCCTCCTAAGCCCAGCCTCGCCCGCCGCCGCGCCACACACACACTCACCGCCGCCGCTACACGTAATAACACTCACACAACCACGCTGTTATTATAATGATACACTGTAGAGTCACCGGGAATATCCTGGGCTCCGTAGCTTCCACCACCACAACAACCACCATCACCACAACCACCATCATCACAACCATCACCACCACAACAACCACCATCATCACAACCATCACCACCACAAGTACCCCTGGCAGTATGTCCCTCAAACAGATGTAAACAAACCCTAATGTCCAGTGTGTGCCCAGACTCATGGCCACACACTCTCCACTCTTAGGGACAGATCCAAACACACTGCCACAACATATTTTATCCACATTTCTCACCTGGTAAAGTCAACTCTTATGTACTGAAATAAACAAACAATGCACTGGGAATATTCTGTAACATTCAACGCCACAATATTCTGACCACTGAAGTCTGATAAACACCTTTTGTGACCTGTATTCTGTAATCTTTTTTTTTTTGTATTCAGCTCACAGGATGAGTACGAGGTGCACAAGAAACTAGCTCCTGTCCACGGTAAAATAAAAATAAAAATCCCACCATCACCACCACCACCACCATCACCACCACATCCATCACAACCACCACAACTAGAGCTACCAAAATCACCACTATCACCATCCCCATTACAACCAGAGCTACCACAATAACCATTATCACCATTCCCATCACCACCACAGCTTTCACCACCATCACCACCACTGTCTTGTACTACATAATAACCTGTCAGTTTTGATGTTACATGACAAATCACACCTTGATGTTTTTACTATCACCATGTGTGGACCTCCCTACCCCAGACTATCACCATGTGTGGACCTCCCTACTCCAGACTATCACCATGTGTAGACCGCCCTACCCCAGACTATCACCATGTGTGGACCTCCCTACCCCAGACTATCACCATGTGTGGACCTCCCTACTCCAGACTATCAGACTATCACTATGTGTGGACCTCCCACCCCAGACTATCACCAAGGTGGACCTCCCCACCCCCAGACTATCACCATATGTGGACCTCCACTCCCCAGACTATCACCATGTGTGGACTCCCTTACCCTCAGACCAACACCATGTGTGGACCTGCACCCCACCCCAGACCATCACCTTCCACATGTGGACCTCCCACCCCAGACTATCACCATGTGTGGGACCGCCCCACCCCAGACTATCACCCATGTGTGACCTCCTACCCCAGACTACTCATATGTGGACCTCCCTACCCCAGACTATCACCATGTGTGTGGACCTCCCTACCCCACATCACCATGTGTGGACCTCCTCCCTACCCCAGACTATCACCATGTATGTGGACTCTCACCAGAGACTATCACCAGGAATCTCCCTACCCCAGGACCATCACCATGTGTGGACCTCCCTACTCCAGACTATCACCATGTGTGGACCTCCCTACCCCAGACTATCACCATGTGTGGACCTCCCTACCCCAGACTATCACTATGTGTGGACCTCCCTACTCCAGACTATCACCATGTGTGGACCTCCCTACTCCGGACTATCACCATGTGTGGACCTCCCTACTCCGGACTATCACCATGTGTGGACCTCCCTACCTCATAATGTGTCCCTTAGTCATATAACTTCCATCAGTTTGTCAGTGAACATACTTAACAATGACACCTGTCTCATCAATGTTGTTTATTTGTTGAAAGAAATGGTAAATGGTCTATTGGTAACACTGCAAGGCTAGAGTGTTGTGGGTTATTGGTAACACTGTAAGACTTAAGAGTGTTATGACTTACAACACAACAAGACTTTACCCAATACACAAAGTGATTTTATCTTTCCTAATGACCTTCACAGCACACCCTAAGTTATGGCACTCAGGGTGACACAGGCTTCTGTCGTGAGACCAGGCCAACATAGCACAGCAGTAGACTTGTGACTGTGCTGTGCTGGGCTGGGCTGGGCTCGGCTGGGCTGGGCTGGGCTGGGCTGGGCTGGCAAGGACCTCGAGGTTGATGGAATCTTGATTGGGTCCCAAGCTCATAACAAAGGCTGAGGAAGGGACCATTTACGGGGCCGACCGGCGTCTAATGGCGGCTGTTTCGTTGAATATTAAGTACGTTAGACTTTCGTTAACTGGCCTCGCGTTTATCCGGCTATTCCCGATATCCGTACGGCGGGGAGGAGTGGGTGGGTGGGCGGGAGTGGGTGGGTGGGCGGGAGTAGGTGCAGGATAAACAGTGGTGATTATATAAGAACTCCAGATTGGTGCTGTAGATATATGAGACTATTTTAATGTTCCTATCCAACTTTTATTTATTTTTTCCTTAAATATAAAATAACCAAGAAAGGGCGAGAGTTGAGGCCATTACCTTGATACAACAGGTAATGAAATACTACTTAAAGGGCAGGTAATGGGAGCAGGTAATGGAATACTACTTAAAGGACAGGTAATGGGAGCAGGTAATGGAATGCTACTTAAAGGGCAAGAGTTAAAATAGACGGTTAATGGAAGATTTTAAAACTACAGATATAAAATAAAAATCAAGAAATATTTTTATGTCGTTACTTATTTTAATTTATTTAATATATAGTTTTATTCATGATTTATATATAAAGGTTTTAGATATATGTCTCTTTATATATTTAATTTACTTCTAGATATATTTTAATTCATAGCAAAATCTGAAATGGCACAGATTCTGGAAGAGAAAGTAAGAAGGGGGGAGGAGGTGGAGGAGGAAAATAAAGTAAGAGGAAGGGGGAGGGGGAGGTAGAGGAAGAAGAGAAGAGGGAGGAAGAGGAAGATATAGGAGGTAGGCAATGTGATGCAGGAGAAAAACAAGCAATAATTAGCCGTGTTAATACTTACACCAAGGATCACCAGTAACATGCAGGTGACCCACGGTTGACAATCGGCAGTACAAACACGCACGCGCATGCACGCACGCACGCACGCACGCACGCACGCACGCACGCACACACACACGCACGCACGCACGCACGCACGCACACACGCACACACACGCACGCACACACAACTAACCACCTGAATAATGACAATTGATGTCTAAACTTTCGTCTAGACAATATTTGTAAACTTTCACCTAACAACAGGTCGTATTTTTTAAAACTTTTATCGTGCTATGGGCTTAAGACACTGCAACAATCTTGCATTGCACTTTCAAACAATAGTTGGCCGCGCTAAGCATGCTGTTCTTGCTACACACACACACCACACACACACACACACACACACACACACACACACGTACATGTATGCCTACTTGAAGCCGCCTGTCCATACCCAATCAATACTAGCCGAGCAGGAGGATTATAAGGGGGGTGAGGGCGAGGTTAGGGGTGAGGAGAGGTGGGGGTGAGGGAGGGGGGTGAGGGAGAAGTGAGGAGAGGGGGGTGAGGGAGAGGTTGAGGGGGGTGAGGGAGAGGGGGTGAGAGGAGAGGTTAGGGGTGAGGAGAGGTTAGAGGTTAGGGGGGTGAGGGAGGTTAGGGGTGAGGGAGAGGTTAGGGGTGAGGGAGAGGGTGAGTGAGAGGTTAGGGGTGAGGGAGAGGAGGGTGAGGGAGAGGTTAGGAGAGGTGGGGGTGGTGAGGAGAGGTTAGGGGTGAGGAGAGGTTAGGGGTGAGGGAGAGGTTAGGGAGGAGGTGGAGGAGGGTGAGGGAGAGGTTAGGGGTGAGGGAGAGGGGGTGAGGGAGAGGTTAGGTGAGGGAGAGGTTAGGGTGAGGGGAGGTTAGGGGTGAAGGAGGTTAGGTGAGGAGAGGTTGGGGTGAAGGAGAGAGGGGTGATAGTACTGAGGGGAAGGGGAGACCTGTGTGTGTATAGTTACGGTGTATTATAGTGAGGGGACACACACACACACACACACACACACACACACACACACACACACACACACGTCACCCTGCTCTATACATCTCATTATTTTTTCTTCAAGACTCCCTGGTGGGTTGCCAGTTAGTATGACGGGAGAGGGAGACGAGGGTGAGGGGAGACGAGGGTGGGGGGAGACGAGGGTGGGGGGAGACGAAGGGAGAAAGGAAACGAGGGTAGGGTAGTGGGGAGGATATTGGGGAGAGGGGAGACGAAGGAGGTTGGATGAGGATAGGGCGTGGGGAGAGGATTGGAGAATGGGACGAGGGGAAGGATGAGTGAGGGGAGGGAACCATGCACTTAAGAGTTAATAAATGCACTCACTATGCACTCAAAGGTATGGAGGTACATTCACAAAATTTCCCCTCATTCCCCTTCGTAACTCTCCCCTCACTTCCCTCTCTAACTACCCTTTCAGTATCCCCTTCCAAATTACACCCCTCTCACACCCTCCCATTATTCCCTCTCCCTCCACCCTCTCCATCACTCTCCTCCACCACTCTCTCTCCAACACTTTTATTCGTTCCACTCCTCATCACCTCCACCACTCTCATCCCACTCTTTATTTCCTCTCCCTTCTTACCCCTCTCTCTTGTTACCTCACCTCTTCTATCTCCCTTTCCGTCCCTCTTCCCTCCATCTCCCCCCTCTCACCCTTTCTCCAGTCCTTCCCTTTCCCCCCTCACCGTCTCCCCTCTTCTTCCTTCTCACCCCTTCCCTCTCACTCCCTCTCCCAGGCCCACTCTTATTCTTCACCATCTTCACTCCTCTTATCAGATTGTCATTCGTTCCCTCTCTTTCGTTCAAACTCTCACCTTCCATTCTCTCTTTATCTCTACCTCCTTTAACCAACTTCTCCATGCTCTCTTTCTTTTCTCTCTCTATCACTCGCTCTCTTTCTCTATCTCTCGCTCTATTTATCCCTCTAACACTCTAATAAATGCCAAACTAATCCAATCACTTATAAATACTTAATTATTTATCTCACTTCTCAGGACAACTAATTCCGTGTCCACAACACAACCCTCAACCGCTTCACTAACTCAACTTAATAACCCGGAAATAGTCATAATATAACCTCGGGGATTTACGGGGATTTAATGGCCTATGCATAATGTAATCACGAATTATACGGCTAATTTAATCCGGTAATAAGGAGGTGGTTCAATCATCCGGAAAAATAAACGTATCTCTTACCAGGATGCCAAGTTATGATGAGAGAAGTTTTATCCGGCTATATCTCATACGGTAAAATAATGCCGGATAAAAAAGAAATAGAGGTTCGGTTACCTTTACCTTGCCACCACATACGACGCAGCACACCTGTCCTCTCCCCAGGTAAGGTTCCGTACTTTTTACCCGTCTCTGCTGCTGGCACCGTCACCTCAACTTACCTGTAAAATATAACATTAAATTAGAAGCAGCAATAACAAAAACACGATAATAATAATAATAATAATAATAATAATAATAATAATAATAATAACAAGCGAATAGGATTCTAAAAGTAGAGAAACACACAACTGTGTGTGTGTGTGTGTGTGTGTGTGTGTGTGTGTGTGTGTGTGTGTGTGTGTGTGTGTGTGTGTGTGTGTGGTGTGTGTGTTCGCCCATTTGCATATCATCACAAGCAATCACTACAATAGCCTAACAAGAACCTCTACTACCACCACCACTACTAAACCCATCCTCACTACAGACACCACTTGTTATAACCAGGTCATTCCTCATCTTGCTCCTCCCTCTCTCCTCCACTTCTATTTGCCATGATTAAATCAAATATCTCGACCTTTTTTTAATTTATTTTATTCAAAAATCTGATTTTTTTGTCAACTTTACAAGCTAAGAGAGATACTTGAAAAAATATTGAATACAAATTGAGTCCATCCCCCAGAGTACAAATTAATCCACTTCACAACATCAGCGTCCTATTTGGTAAGAAGGGTGCCAGGGGGTGTCAGAGAGGTGCCAGGAGGGTGCCAGGTGGTGCTAGAGAGGTGTCAGAGGGTGCCAGAAAGGTGCCAGAGGAGGGCCAGGGAGCGAGGGGTCAGGGCGCCCACTGACCCACCAACATCAACCCAGGAATTGGATTAGAGTTTCCCCTCACCTTTCCTCTTGTTCTTCCTCCCTTCACCAATGTGTTTATTTTGAACCAGCCACTTATTCTCTCTCCTCTTCCCTATCTTTCTTACTACATTCTTGTCCTCCTCTTCCATATTCCTCCCATTTCCAAATCATCTAAAACTCCCCCTTCTCCCTCTTCTCCTCCTCCTCTACCCTCGATCTTCCTTCTCCCCGTCTCATGCTTTCCTCCCCATCTTCACCCCCCACCCTAAGGGGGAGGAGGGGGGAGAGTCACATCAGCGACCATATCAACAACTAAGATAACTAATTCTTCCCCTCTGACCGTTATTCCCATTCCCCTTATCGCCAATTCCTGCCGGTTATGCTTTGGCCTGGTGCTTCCCCCTTCTTCCCCCCACCCCGCCACTCTCCCCTCTCTTGGCCGCCATCGTGACCCCTCACACGGAAGACCAAAGCTCGTACTACCTCCAACGACCCGTACTAGAATGATGCTATCTAATCGAGAGGACCAATAGCCAGGGATCCACTCAGTATCTGGAGGGGGCAGGAACAGGCGTGCTCCTCGCTATAATTGTACTTGTAAACTAGATAGCGCCTCTAACTATCAAACTTTTTCTGCTCTCTCTTAACAATGCACATTCTAGAAGGGCATAAACCGGTGGTAGGTCGTCGGGGAAATCTCGACTTTGGATATTGGTGACACAAGGGTGAAGATGTCAACCCGCCAGACCTCCCGGGCAAAGTTTTGATGTCGAACCACTATTGCCAAGTGCAATAATTAAAGTTGTTTAGTTTGACTCACATATAACGGTCCCTTGTGAGGCCCGACCGTCTCGGTTCATAGACCGTGAGCTGCTTCTAATTCTTTTAGGCGGGGACTGTTGTGTCGGGGCTGAGCACCACCAGCTGGATACAATGTTCTTGAGTCACACCGGCAACACCATTGGCCTAATACTGCTCCGCCATAACTGAACACCACTGGTGATATCTTGGTGTCAGAGGAAAAACTGCTCTTGATTATTTTGTTGACATAAAGATACATTAACATAATTCTCTCGGAGTGAAAGTGGATCTCGCTGGGGCAGTGTGGATACAGCACACTGCGGTCACAGCTCTCGGTACACAAAGAGGAAATGCCTCATCCCCCCCCCCCCCCACCACTAGTATAAACACTGGTATTGAAGCTCCTCCCAACACAAGTATTTAATTCCTTGTATGGGTCAAGTCAGGGTCAAATCAGGGTCAGGTCATTGAAATACCGTCGACAGGTGAGGCAATATAACCATTGTAGAATGTTGTCTTCATCGCCAGCTCTACAAGTGCCACTCCTCTTCCAACACCTTCCTCCCCTCCATCAACACCTTCCTCCCCTCCATCACCACCTTCCTCCCCTCCATCACCACCTTCCTCCCCTCCATCACCACCTTCCTCCCCTCCATCAACACCTTCCTCCCCTCCATCACCACCTCCCCCACCCACCTGAAGATACGCGCTTCGACAACCAAGGTCTTTAATGTACGTTCCCTAAGGCGTAGTTTTTCCACTGCAAGACACACTTAGGAATTAAAAATACACTCTATCCTATTAACATGATACGCTTATACATTAAACCACGTCCATACAATAAACTACAGCAAATCTTTTAAGAGAACAACATAGATAATGATCCATAAACCACGCCTACCTTCCCCACTCATCCCCACCTTTCCCCAATCACCCCTTTCTCGCCCCTCCCCAACCCCCTTCCCCACTCCGACACGCCCCACCCCCTTCCCGAGAGACAACAACATGCCACGACCACGCCTATCTACCCCCAATCTCTTTCTCCCCCACCACCACCTACTTCCCCCCCACCCCCCCTCCTCCGTCCCTCCCCCACGCCACAGCGACATGCGACGAACAAACACACATTAACATCTCTGATTTTCCTTCCATGAAAGAGACGGTAAACCCAGGTAGAATCCACAAAGGACGCATCCAATCACCAACCCGCGGCCATGTCTTCACCAACCAACAACAACAACAACCATTCAAGCTCCTCAACAGTGATTATCTTCCCTATAAACACAAAATAAAATACATAATATAATCTCTGGTGTTATATAAGTGGTTGTGGTTGATGTTAAAGGTGGATAATGGTTGTTAAGGGAGTTTAATCGAAGTCGAAGTCGTGGTCAGGATGGGGGATGCAAAACTGCAGGAGTTTTAAAAGACAAACGGCCAGGCAAGGGAACAACTTCCGGTTGAATTCAAAAATATAAGGAAATGTGTGTGAGGGGGGGGACCTCGTCGGGTCAGCAACACCTAGATCGATGGCAAAACAAACCAAGACAGCGCCACAGTTTTTCCACTCCACCTCCACCCCCCTTTCCTCTTCTCTTGGTGAGACGGTGACGAGGGGGAGGAGGGGCATGAAGGTGTTGGTATGGCACTTCTCTCTCTGCCACCACCCCCCCCACTTTGTGAAAGGGAGGGAGGGAAGGTGGGTGGGGGGCTAGCATCGCTCAAGTAAGCGTAAATGCAAAAAACACGTCCCAGCTTATTTCACCTGGGGGAGGGTTAGGGTTAGGCTAGGTTGTGTTAGGTTACACACACACACACACACACACACACACACACACACACACACACACACAGTATAATAAAATATACAGTCACCCTTTACCCTACATATGGGCCTGACAGAACACCTTTAAATACATCAAAGCCTATCAACAATAGTCTCCCTTCCTCCCTCCTATTCTCCCTTCCTCCCTCCCTCCTACCCTACCACCCTCAGCACGGGATATCAGACTCTATGCCCACCTGTCAGTAAGGAGTCAAGTTAATCGTGTTACTGGAGATAAAAATACACTCTCAGCTCATGACGTCATCGGCTGGTTGGTTATAATACAATCACTACATTACTGTATTTATATCTGGGTGGTGGAGGAAGCCAGGTGTGTTATATAGGAGAGTATAGATAGTCATATATATATACATTGATGCATTATATATTCATGTAAACACTCTCATATCTATATTCACATATATGTAAACACATATCTATACACACACACAACATATACATACACACACTTATGTAAGCACTCACACATCTGTCTACACACTCACATGTCTATAGCCTCCATCAGTGAGGTTCGAACCCGGGTCTGAGGCGTGGGAGACGGGACGCCACCACTGAGCTATCCAGAACGAAATAGAATTGACTTACTCAATCGTGAGGTGAATATTTCTTTGTAGCTCACACACACACACACACACACACACACACACACACACACACACACACACACACACACACACACAAAGACACACAAACACAAATACAGACAGACAGACAGACATAAATAAGACACATAGACATTCAACCAGCAAAAGACGTGAAAAATATAGACTGGAATTACAAACAAACAAACACACAGACATATCGATATCCCCCATTCCTCCCTCACTCCCCCCCCCTCTCACCCCCCCCTCAACACATACGAGCGGGCGGAGTAAACGAGTAGAGACAGACAGACATAGAGAGGGAGGTGAGGAGTTGCATCATAATGACCAAGAGGGTAGAGGGAGGGGGATAATAATCTATATGCCTCGGGGCGACACTGAGGAAACTTACATGCAAAAATGTTGGTGGACAAAGTTAGGTTCGTTTGTGCCTCACCTTTCACTAAGTTAGTCCACTCTGGTCCAAGGCGAGGGTGAGGGGATGAGGGGGAGGGGGGTGAGGGGGTGAGGTGGGGGTGAGGTGGGGGTGAGGGGGGGTTAAGGGGGAAAGGTGGAGGTGAAAGGAAAAAAGGGGAGGAGGTGAGGGTGAAGGAAGTAGGGATGATGTGGGTGAAAGAGAAGTGGGTGAAGGGAAGGGGGTGATGGGAAGGGGGGGTTGAGTATTTGGTATTACTAATTACGAACACCATCAATAGAGGTGCTGTCACAACTACCACCACCACCACCGAGCACCGTTACCACCACTACTACCACCACCAAGCACCGTTACCATCACTACTACCACCACCACTACAACCACCACTACCACCACCACACCGTCACCACCACCACCACCAACCACTACCACCACCACCACACCGTTACCACCACACCACTACCACCACCACCACCAAGCACCGTTACCACCACACTTACCACCACCACCACCATTACCACCACCACTACCACCACCACCACACACCACCCACAATCAAGCCGCTGCCCTCACTACTACCACCACCAAGCACCTACCACCACCACTACCACCACCACCACAACCACCACTACCACCAACAAGTACCGTTACCACCACCACTACCACCACCACCACCACCACTACAACCGTTACCACCACCACTACTACCACCACCACTGCCAACTGCTACCACCACTACCACCACCCTCACTCCAAGCACCACTACCACCACTACTACCACCACCACTACCACCACTGTACACCGTTGCCACCACTACTACCACCACCACTACCACCACCAAGCACCATTACCACCACCACCAGCAGAATCTGGAAAGAGGAGGGTGACCAGGGCGGGTGTCGTGGGCGGAGTGATGGTTGGAGGAGGAGGAGGCTGGAGGAGGAGGAGGCTGGAGGAGGAGGAGGCTGGAGGAAGTAAGAGGTAAAAGAAGAAGGAGGGGGAGGTAAAGAAAAAGAAGAAGCAACAGATGGAAGGTATGAAGTAAAAGAAAGAAGAGGAAGAAGGAGGCGAAGAAGAAGAACTGACGAAGGCAACCCGGCCGCCCACCCATAACTTGTCAACGGGTGTAAAGGGGCGTGAAAGAGGCCGGGCAATAACAACAAGGGCACCCTCCTACTCCTCCTCCTGTTCCTCCTCCTCCTCCTGTTCTCAGCAGCATCCCTTCGACTGCGGTAGAGAGAAAGAGAGGATCGAATTCTCTTTGCCAGCCGCGCCTCCAACCCCCCACGGCACCGACTGGATCCGACGTTATTGGATTTGAACCTAAATCGAAATGGAAAGGCGACACAAAGTGGGGCTCCTATCTGCATCTCTCGCCCAGAAATGTGACCAGTTGAGGCAGAAAATGAAGTTGATCCGGGAGCAACGGACGAGAGGCGGGCGGAGAAGGAAGATGAGAGAGAGAGAGAGAGAGAGAGAGAGAGAGAGAGAGAGAGAGAGAGAGAGAGAGAGAGACTCATATACGACATATAAAACAAAACAAATAAAAAAATACAAAGAAAAAAAATTCAATAAAAAACAGAACACAAAATACGAATAAGAATCAAACACGAAAAAAAAGAGAAAAAAAAACACGAGAAGAGAATAAAAGAGAAGAAGCAGAGACACGAAGAAAGAAATGAAAGAATAGAGAATAAAACCAAAACTCGAAAAAAACGTTTGGAATAGACAAAATCTGTAATAAAGATGAAGAAGAGGGGCAAAGGAAGAGAGGACAAGTGAAAATAAGAACAGGACGAATGAGGGGGGAGGGGGAGGGTAAGAATGAAAGAATAAGAGTTAAAAGGAAGAATGAGAAAGGCGGAGAGAGAGAGAGAGAGAGAAATAAGCAAGAGAAGATAAAAGAAGAGGAGGAAGAAGAAGCGGTCAAAGAGGAAATAAGAGGGAAAGACAAGGAGAAAGAGGGAGACAGATAACGGAAGTAAATTAGAGAGATCAAAGGAGTGATTGAGATGGGGAGGAGGAGGAGGAGGAGGAGGAGGAGGGTGATGATGAAGGAAATAGGTAAAGATGATGATGATCTGGAGGAGGGGAAGGAAAAGGACAAGGAATGATGAATGAGAGAGAGAGAGACTGGTCTTTTCTTGGGTAATACAACAACAACAACAAAATAGCCGAAAAATCACAACCTGACTTAACCTAACCTAACCTCACCTACGCTAACTTAACCTAACCTAACCTCACCTACGCTAACCTAACCTAACCTCACCTACGCTAACCTAACCTAACCTCACCTACGCTAACCTAACCTAACCTCACCTACGCTAACCTAACCTAACCTCACCTACGCTAACCTAACCTAACCTCACACGAAATATTTATAAATAACCGAGATAAACAAGGCAGCTTACTTAAACAATACCTAGAAATGTAACGCCGGAAAATGTAATAAAAAAAAATAATTCAATAAGTAGATTAACTTATTTATAAATTTCAATCCCCTCATTTTTCCCCTCACCTCCCCTATCGCCTCTCCCCTCAAATTCACTTCATCCCCACCTCCAAGTCCTGACCTCCCCTCCCCTCCCCCTCCCCCCCTCCAACCTTCCACACCTCCACCTCACTCCCTCTTACTTAATTTTTCCTCACATCCTCTCTATTCTTGGTCTCCCTCACATCCTCCATTCTGGTCTCCCTCACCACCCCCCTCTCTCATCTCACCCCCCCTCCTCCCTTACTCACCCCCTATTTTTATTTATACAGACGACTTCACTCCCACCTCTCTCTCCTTACCTTCCTCTCCTTCTTCTCTTTTCTTCTTCTTATTCTTCTTGTCTGCTCACCACTTACACCAATCTTTAAAGTGCCTTTCCCAGTTTTTCCTTCTTATTTGAGTTTTTTCTTCCTCCTCCTTCCTTTTCTTTTCCCTCCTCTTCCTCCCCTTCCCCTTCCACTTCTTTCCTTCCCTCCTCTTCCCTTCCCTCCTCTGCCTTGGGATCCTCCATTATCAGAAAAACTCCACCTTGGAAAGTTTAACTGATAGAGAAATTAATCACGGTCATCTCAAGTCCAGTCCAGGCAGGGCGCGGATGAGGGAGAGAAGGGAGGAAGGGGGAGAGGGAGAGAGGAAGTATAGTCCAGGCAGGGTGAGTAAGGCGGAAAGAGGGAGGGAGGGAGGGAGGAGGGAGGGAGGAGGGAGGGAGGGAGGGAGGAGGAGGAGGAGGGAGGAGAGGGAGGGAAGGAGGGGAGGACAGGACTGCCAGCCAGAAGGGGAATGAAGGGAGGGAGAGAGGAGAGCAAAGAAGAGGGACGGATGCTGGAGAGAAGAGGGGAGAAGAGAAAAAGAAGATGAAAAACAACAAAAAGAAAGAAAGGCAAGAAAGAGAGAGAATAAGAGGTGGGAAAATGAATAAGAGTAGGAGGAGGGAGGAAGAGGGAAAATAAAATTAAAGAGGAATATTAAAAAGCAAAGAGACAGGAAGATTAATGATACGAAATACTGAGAAAAATGAATCACTGAGAGCGGTCAGAGGCAGGTAGGGTAAGCAGGGAGAAGGGTGACTAACAGGGAGAACACTAGCAAGGGTGAGAAACAAATGAAAAACAACCACCAAAAAACAACAACATTCTCAGAAAAACAAAAATAAAAATCGTAGGAAAAACATCTATCAGTAAGTCATTAGGAAAGGCGGGGGGTCACTGGGCTGATTTCTCGACTTCCCCACCCCCACCTCACTCACTTACCCCCACTTGCCCTTTACCCCACCTCCTCCCCACCACCTCCTCTTCCCCACCCCACCTCCTCCCCACCCCACCTCCCTCCCCACCCCACCTCTTCCCCACCCCACCTCCTCCCCATCCCACCCCACCCACCCCATTCTCACTTTAATTCCCACCCCACCCCACCTAAAAAAACAAACAATTTGACCTTTCACCACACTTAATTCCCGAGCTCTACCACAGTGGCTAATAGCAGCAGCAGTGTGGTGAAATGTTAATGCCGGGTCCCTGGTGGCGGTGAAATAATACACAAGATGGCGGTGCAAATGGCAGGCAGGTGGCGGAACTCGCAGGTAAGCAGGTCACCCTCCACACCAACCTTTTTACCTGTCTTAAATTATAGAACTCACACATGTTGGAGGAGTCCATTACGTTGGCCAGGTGAGGGAGAGGTGAGGGAGAGGTGGGGTGAGGGGGAGGGGTGGGGTGAGGGGGAGGGGTGGGGGGGAAATGAGGGGTAGGAAGCTAGCCCAGGTGTGAAGATGTGAGTATAAGGTGTGGAGTATGAGGTGTGAAGAGTGACTATAAAGTGTGAGGAGTAAATATGAGGTGTGTGGAGTGTAAGGTGTAAGTGTAAGGACAGGAGTAAGTATGAGGTATGAGTGTGGATGTATGAGGGAAGGAGGGTGATAGAGGGATAATAAATGCGTATACGTATGAGGGAATAATGAGGATATGAGTATAAGTGAGGTGTGAGGTGTGAGGTGTGAGGGGTGAGGTGAGGGGTGAGGTGTGAGGTGTGAGGTGAGGGTGTGAGGTGAGGTGAGGTGTGAGGTGAGGGGTGAGGTGTGAGGGTGAGGGGTGAGGTGTGAGGTGAGGGGCGGTGTGAGGTGTGAGGTGTGAGGTGGAGGGGGAGGTGTGAGGGGTGAGGGGTGAGGTGAGGGGTGAGGGGTGAGGTGTGAGGGGTGAGGGCGGGAGGTGAGGGGGTGAGGTGCAGAGGGGTGAGGGTGAGGTGAGGTGAGGTGTGAGGGGTGAGGGGTGAGGGGTGAAAGAGGGGTGAGGGGCGAGGTGTGAGGTGTGAGGTGTGAGGTGAGGTGTGAGGGGTGAGGTGAGTGTGAGGGTGATGTGAGGTGTGAGGTGAGGGGTGAGGTGTGAGGTGAGGTGAGGGGTGAGGTGTGAGGTGTGAGGGGTGAGTGTGAGGTGAGGTGAGGTGAGGGGTGAGGTGTGAGGTGTGGAGGGTGAGGAGGGGTGAGGGGTGAGGGGTGAGGGTGAGGTGTGAGGTGAGAGAATGAGTCAACTAGAGAGATAAAAGATGACGTAGAAATATATTGGAGGAATGAGGAAGAAGGAAAAACAAAGAGGATAGAAATGAGAGAAGGAAGGACAGAGGAAGGGAGAGGGAGGGAAGAAGAGAGGGAGGGAGGGAGAGAAAGAAAGGATACGAGGGAGGGACGAAGGGAGTGAAAAGGGGTGGGAGAAGAAGTCTCTATGCCTAACTATCCATCTATCCACCCACCATCCACTTTCACCCACCCACCATCCATCCACCAACCCACTCATAATCCATCAACACAATCACCACCCACAACCACCCCACACCCACTTAAACCATCCCTTCTACCACCGCCTGTCCTCCCCCAAGCAGGTGGCACCGACAGCCCGACATCTCCGTATCGACAGGTAAAGACATAACACCTGGCTTGCCTCACACACCTCATTTGGGGCCGTCATTAATTAATGTACTCATCCCAACGACGCACCTGTCTCCTGTGTGTGTGTGTGTGTGTGTGTGTGTTTTAGGGCGATGGTGTGGTAGGAAGGGAAGAAAGGTGGGGAGGGGGGAGAAGGTAAATGGTGGGGAGGGGGGAGAGGGAGAATGGTGGGGAGGGGAAGAGGGGGAATAGTAGAGAAAGTGGGGAGGAAGAATGGTGGGAAAGGCAGGATAGTAGAGGGAGTGGTGTGCCAGAGGAGGAGGGGGGGAGGAGGAGGGGAGGTGGAGGGGGGAGGTGGAGGGGGAGGTGGAGGGGGGAGGGAGGGGGGGAGGTGAGGAACAGGGATGAGGCTGGGGTGACATCCTCACCCTCCAAAATAAACAAAAATACGCACCACAAAATCAAAACGCCACAAACTTCTTACCAAAACCTGCAAACCATAAAACTTCTTTCCCAAACCTGAATATATTTCTACAATTTTTATTTTTTTGGATGAGGAGGAAATGGGGGTGGCGGGAGGTAAGGAGGGCCAGTACACACACACACACAGAGGCGCACACACACACACACAGAGGCGCACACATATACATACACAGAGGCACATACATACATACATACATATAGACGTGGTGGTATTATTTTGATCTAAGAAGTCATTCGCTTGATCAGGTACACGTCACGATCAAAGACTGTGTGTGTGTGTGTGTGTGTGTGTGTGTGTGTGTGTGTGTGTGTGTTAGTTGGTAGTAATAGTATTGGTGGTAGTGTCGTGATGATGGTGTGTCGTGGTGTTAGTAATAGTGGTAGTGTGGTAGTGATGATAGTAGTAATGGTATGGTAAGGCCACAGAGAGAGAGAGAGAGAGAGAGAGAGAGAGAGAGAGAGAGTTTGTAATAGAGGGGTCGGCGGCCACTCCTCCGTATGCAAGGACGACCTGAAGGAAATTTTACAACAACTCACACACTAGCCGACGCCACTAACTCACCGTAGCCAAACTTGCCTCACACCTCTAACACGAATTACACAAAAACAAACACAAACACATCTCCCCTTAAAACAAAACAAAAACCTAAAACAAACACAACTCATCTTAAACCAAAGAGGCCTATAGGGAAATGTTAGGTTTAAGAAATGTTTTAGGAGAATGAGAAAAAACAATGTAAAAAAAAAAAAATTATATATATATTCGCGACAGAGGGATGTAAAAGCCATCCATTGTGGCAACACTGCTCACGTCTCGGGAGGTCTTGGGAATGCTCGCAGGTGACCCTCAGATGTATTTAATGTATGCAGCCGCTCTCCTCCCTCCCTCCCTCCCTCCCTCCCTGGCTCCTCTTCCTCCTCCTCCTCTTCCTCTTTCTTCTTCTATCTCCTCTTCGCCTCCCTCCCTCGCCCTTCCTCTTTCTTCTCTCCCTCGCCCTTCCTCCTTCATTCTTCCCCCTCTTCCTTCCTTCCTTACACACTCACTCCTCACTTTAACTTAAACTCCCTCTCATCCACCATCACAAACTGCTCGTTCATCTCCTACTACTACTCCTCCTCCTCCTCCTCCTCCTCCTCCTCCCTCTTCTCCCGGTCTCCTACTCGTCTAGGACCTGTTACCTGCCTCTTCCTTCCTTCCTCTTTACTTCTCTTCTTCCCCATTCATCCCTTAAACCACTTCCTTCTTCCGTTCTTCTTTCCTTCCTTCCATTCTTCCTTACTCTTCCATCCCACCATCACCACCAATGCCACCTTCCTTTTACCCCAAGACTCTCCTCCCTCTCTTCCCATTCTCCCTTCACCTCCTTCCTTCCTCCTCCTTCCTCCCCTTCTCGTAGCACTGGGCAAACTCGCTCATGAGGAATATTTCGATAGAAGACGGGCTGACATACAAAGCCTTTGTGTTGTGTGAGGGGGATGAAGGTCTATGCTTCTTAGGGGGGAGGGGAAGAGGGGGGGGAGGGTGGGGAAGAGAGGGGAGGGTGGGAAGATGGTGGAGGGGGGAAGATGGTGGAGGAGGGATAGGAAGATAGTGGAGGGGAGGGGAGGAGGCGAAGATAGTGAACGAGAGAGGAGGAAAGAATAGGGTAGAAGGGAGAATAGAGAGAGGAAGAGAAAGGGATGGAGGAAGGAAGGAGAGAAAAGAAAGAAGGAATAGGAGGATGGAGAAGGGACACACAACATGGCTTCTTCTACCTGACACACACACACACACACACACACACACACACACACACACACACACACACACACACACACATAAATACATGTATAGCAGCTTATGTATATTTCTATCCAAAACCCTAACTTGTCTGTGTAAAATAGGGTTAGAGGGACAGGAGGAGCAAGGAGGGGCGTGGTAGTGATCAAGGTCCCTGACACAAGCCTCTGACGGTCACGTAACCTAACATGACATGACAACATAGCACAACACAACACAGCACAGCACAGCACAACACAACACAACACAACACAACACAACACAGCACAACACAACATTAACACAACACAACACAACATAGCACAACACAACACAACACAACACAGCACAGCACAACACAACACAGCACAGCACAGCACAACACAACACAGCACAACACAGCACAGCACAGCACAGCACACACAACACAACACAACACAGCACAGCAACACAACACAACACAGCACAGCACAACAACAACACAACACAACACAATGTTCCAGCAAACACCCGGCCGAGATGGTCGTACAGCCCAGGAGAGATAAATGAATATTCTTTGTTGTACTTTGAAACAATAAATAAATAAAATAACTTATATATAGTAAATACAAATAAATAATGGCAGGATATTGAAGGGAGCCTCTGGTACTGGAGCCTCTGGACTGGAGCCTCTGGACTGGAGCCTCTGGGCTGGAGACTCCGTCGGAATCTTACAAAAACTCTATGTAGATGAAACAATCCCACGGTAGCAGGAGCCCGGGGCGCCTCCCAGGTAGGAACAGCGCCTCCCACTAATCCCTCCCGTGCCTCACCCACCTCCTCCTCACCTGCCGCCACTCACAGCTCCCCGAGTCACCTGGCGGGGGAACTATCGCCCGAGTTCGTATAGTCGAGGTCGTCCGGTTATTAACTCTGAAGAAATAAGCTTCCGTTCTTTCGGAAAAACCATTAAAATTGAGATTACTCCAGTGATGGTCATCGTTCACCCGAATTTGCATTAATATTGTTCCCGCATATTGAAGGTCCTTCTCCATCCCTCTTCTATCCTCCCCCCCTCCCTCCTCCTTCCCCCCTCCTCCTTCCCCCTCCTCCTTCCCCCCTCCTCCTTTCCTCCTCTTCCAATTCGCTTGGAAAACTTTGAGAACAAATATATATGAAGAAAAAAAACGAAATCATTGGAGTGACCTGTCTACCTCTCCTCTGTTTATCTTCCCCTTCTTTTATCCCTCTCTTCCTTCCTCCCCTCTTTTATCCCTCTCTTCCTTCCTCCCCTCTACCCCCCCCCCACCTTACTAGTCCTCCTAATTCCTTAAAAACTAAAACTAAAAAAAATAAATAAAAAATAAATTATAAAAAAAAGTTGAAAAACAAAAGGCATGAGTGACCTGTGTTGTACCTCATCATTGTTTATTCGGCAGAGCTCGTGGACCCTTGAAGGAGTGGGTGGAGGTGAGGCAGCGGTGAGGAGGAGAAGACCTGCGCACCGATGAAAAAAAATACCCCCCCCCGTCCCTCCCTCCCTCCCTCCCCTCTCCCCCTTTCGTTAATTTCACCATTTTCTCTAAAGGATGTCGTGTCCTTGAATCCAACCTCCACCTACTGAGGTTAAGAGTGGAGCTACAGTGACATTGGATAGAGTAATGGGGAGAAAAAGGGCCAGAAATTTTTGAAGAATTGGTATACAAAATTCTCCTGCTGAGACGCGGCCGCCCCCTCCTACCACCACCACCCGCCCCCTCCTACCACCACTACCACCCCCCTCCTACCACCACCATCTCTTTTGCATTCCATCAATAATGTAGGAATCGGAATGGCTGGAGGGAGAGACCGAACCAGAGCTACGGACCACTAATCATGGAGGAGGCGCACGAGGAAAGAGGTGGGGGGAGGAGGAAGAGGACAAGAGATGGAGGAGGGGGGGGAAAGAGGTGGGGAGGAGGAGGAAAAGAGGTAGAGGAAGGTGAGAAGGAGGAGAGGCGGAGAAGAGGATAAGGGGGTGGTGAAAGGGAAGAGAAGATATGAGGGGAATAGGAGGACAAGGAACGAGAGGTGAGGAGGGAAGGAAAGGTGGAGGACAGGGGAGAACTGTGAAGGAAGATAAGAAGAAAGAGGAGAGATAAGAGGAAAATGAGGAGGAATGGAAGGAGGAAGAGATGGCGGAAACGGAAAAGAACAAGGAAGAGAAGGAAGAGATGATGGTGTAGTAGTTGTAGTAGTGGTGGTGGTGTAGACTGTGGTAGTACTGGTAGTGACGATGGAGAGGCGCTGGGCATAACGTCAGCCGCTGGGCATAACGTCAGGCGCTGGGCATAACGTCAGGCGCTGGGCATAACGTCAGCCGCTGGGCATAACGTCAGGCGTCAAACACAACCACCACCACCACCACCACCAATACCACACACCACCTTAACACCCCACTTCCATCGTCACTACTATCAACCACTACACGTCACCACAACTCACCACCAACACACCATCACCATCACACACCATCACCATCAGATCACGAAACCAGGAACCAGTTAGGACAATCAGGTTTCCCAGTATATAGTCAGGTGAGCGGCACAATGCCCCCCCTCTCCCTTGCCTGATTACCTCCCATACACACAGGTAAGTAGTTTAGTGCATGAGTTGTGGGCAGGGGAGGTGTGAGGGTAAGTAGGGAGGGGTGGGGTGGGGTGGGTGGGCTGGGAAGGTTAGGAAAATAGGACGTGGGCATGAATTTGGGCAAGATGTTGTGGACAGGTGTGCATGGGCAACATAGTGTGTGGAGCCAGTAGGTAGGGGTACAGTAGGTGTGTGACAGGTGTGGGAGGGGCACTAAGTAGGATAAATGAGGTGTGTGGTGGATGTAGTGAATCGTGGACTGACACGTTATCTCCATCCCCAGCCGTGTGTGTGTACGTGTGTGTGTGTATGTATGTGTGTGTACGTGTGTGTATGTGTGTGTGTATGTGTGTGTGTGTGTGTGTGTTTACGTGTGTATGTGTGTGTGTGTGTGTGTGTGTGTGTGTGTGTTTAGGTGTGTATGTACTGTGTGTGTGTTTAGGTGTGTATGTACTGTATGTGTGTGTGTGTGTACGGGTGTGTGTGGTGTAGGTTGACGACTGTACACTACCTCAATACTCCGTCCACCCGCATCCCTCAATGGAAGGACTTAGGCCAACAGTTGGCAATTTTCCCATGAATAGAGAATTTTCACAGAATGCTATATAAAACGTAGGCTCTTCCTTGCCTCCAATAAAAAGATATCCAACCTCCTGTTTACCTCCGCCGGCGTCCACAAGGGCGTATGGGGCGGCGGAGGGCGTTGGAGAATTTAGCACTTGGGTAATGAGACTCCAAGGGCGAATATTGTGAGCGGGTTTAATCGATAAAAGGCTTCTCCACCTCGTTTGTTCCCCTTTACCAATCCGTCGATACGTTTGCCTACCCGAGTGCTCGCCTGGTAAATTAATTTGAGCGTTATAGTTACCTGACACAAGACACAGTTCCCCGTACCTGCCGCCGCCCAGGTCCTTCTCCCGATGAAATTAGGAAAGCCTTCTACCTATATAATGTAAAGAGGTTTATTATTCTCAGAGTTGATTGTTCACAACCATTTACGAAAATTACCTCCAGACTTAAAAATTAAGTTTAAATTCAGATAAAAATTCATAAAACAGGTGAAAAATAATGAAGTTATCTTTGAGTTACTTCTCTCTCGCGTGGGTTGAAAAAAGGTAACCATTACATTATCTTCACCGTAACATTAACATCCATCATCACATAACACTACACCTGGAAACCTGTAAAAACACCTGGACACCTGCAAAAATACCTGGTCACCTGTAAAACCACCTGGACACCTGTAAAACCACCTGGACACACCTGTAAAAAACACCTGGACACCTGTAAAAAACACCTGGACACCTATAAAACACCTGGACACACATGATACATAATAGAATGGCCATTACAGATACAGGAATGACCAACAATTAGTAATCACTCTAACTTAACCTCATCAAACCTAACCTAACCCAGGGATCAAAGCATGAGTGACCCTTAGAACTAGCCTGAAGGTCTACTGTATACCCACTCGGCCACCGCTCCCGCCCTCAATATAACACACACACACACACACACACACACACACACACACACACACACACACACACACACACACACACACACACACCACACACACTGCTAATCAATGGCCCCTCCCCCTAGAGGCCGTAGTCCTAATGGTCCCCACACCTGCTAGCTGGGCCCACTCACACCTGCTGGGCCCCCCACACATGCTGGGCCCCTCCCACCTGCTAAGGCACACCTGCTGGGCCTCCCACACATGCTAGGCCCCACACATCCTTTGGGCCTCCCCACACACCTGCTAGGCCCCCCCACACCTGCTGAGCCTCACACATGCTGGGCCTCTACACATGCTGGGCCCTCACACCTGCTGAGCCCCACACATCCCAGGCCTCACACATGCTAGGCCCCACACATGCTAGGCCCCACACATGCTAGGCCCCACACATGCTAGGCCCCAAATGCAGGAAGAGAGAGACACCCACACATACTACAGGCACGGCGTTCACTGTCCCACACTATACATAAAAGATATACAAGCGAGGCCACCAGTTGTTGGCAGTGGTGACACCCTTCCTGGACAACAACTGACAATCACTGACACTGGGCCACGTGTAAAATCCAAATAATGTCCGCTTTTCCTGATCTGACTGATATACATTTATAAGACGTGAGGGATTCATTTTCTCCAAGTGAGGTTTAGCGTTTTGTTACCTGTGAGAATATTGACAATTAAGGTTTTAGAGGACCGGGAAGGTGTAGTAGGCTGGGGTGTCTAACCTTCAGAGACTTGGCATAAAGAAGAGTGGAAGATGTGAAATGTTAATTGAAAAAGAAGACTTAGGTAAATATCACTATGGTCAGGTCAGGTCAGGTCAGGTCAGGTCAGGTCCCTCGGACAAATTCTATTTTTTTATTACCCACCAAAAATATTCAGTTTCTTCTACACAAAAAAATAACGCAATTCAGAAACCCGCAAGATTATGAGTCGTAGGAACTCTGTGTGTGTGTGTGTGTGTGTGTGTGTGTGTGTGTGTGTGTGTGTGTGTCAGTAGAGACAAACCTTTCTCTCAAATATTTCTCACACTCGCTCCTCTCCTCTGAAAATACAAACAAAAAACACAAATACCTATAAATAAAAAAATACAAATGACATACCATTTTAAACAACAGCCCCCCCCCTCCCCACCCCTAGCCATCTCCCCAACCAACAAAAAGTAAACAAAATAAAAAATAAAAAGCAAACGTAGGAGTAATAATTTCACTCTCGGGCACCTGGAAACATGGGAGCGTGCGGGGTGGGGAGAGGTGATGGGCGTGGGGTGGGCGTGGGGGAGAGGTGGTCGGGGGGTGGGCGTGGAAGGGGAGGTGGGCGTGGAGAGGTGGGGCGTGGGGGGTGGGCGTGAGGGGTTAGGCGTGGGGAGATGGGCGTGAGGGAGATAGGCGTGAGGAAGAGATGAGCGTGAGGAAAGAGATGGGCGTGAGGGAGAGATGGGCGTGAGGGAGATGGGCGTGAGGAGAGAGGGATTGGGGGTAGGAGGGTGAGCGTGAGGGAGAGGTGGGCGTGAGGGGGAGGTGGGCGTGAGGGGGAGGTGGGCGTGAGGTGGGCGTGTGAGGGAGGTGGGCGTGAGGGAGGTGGGCGTGAGGGGGTAGGCGTGGGGAAGATGGGCGTGAGGGAGAGATGGGCGTGAGGGAAGAGATGGGCGTGAGGGAAGAGATGGGCATGAGGGGGGAGAGATGGGCGTGAGGGGAGAGAAGGGATTGGGGGTAGGAGAGGTGAGCGTGGGGGGAGAGGTGGGCGTGAGGGGAGAGGGATGGGCGTGGGGAAGGAGAGGCGTGGAGGCGACAGGAAGCCCCGCCGCGCCAGGGACCCGAGATTGCATTATGTAAAGCAGTCGCTGTTCTGATTGTAATATTGAATTCTTCTTCGGCCAGTGTGATAAAATTGCTTGCTGGACTGGAGAGAGAGAGTCCGCCCGCCCGCCTGCCCGCCCACCCGTCCGTCTCTACCTCCTAAAATGTTTTCTTGGTGGTAGTCGTAGGTGAGGCGTCCTACTGCCTCCCCCTCCCTCCCTCCCTCCGTCATTCCCTCCATCCTCCTGACCCCGAACACGACATTATTGTTGGCCAGTGCCCTCCCTCCTCCCTCCCTCCCTCTCCCTTGGCCTTTCCTGCTGGTCAGTGCTGTTTATAACGTTTGCCTGCCCCACACACACACACTCACACACACACACACACACACACACACACACACACACACACACAGAGATAGACAGACAGATAGACAAGAGCCAGGTGGGGATTGGAAGCTACAGTACCTCCGTCACCTTATATCAAGATAAGAATAAACATATCACTAACCTTTGAGCATCCACCCCACCACCCACCCCACCCACCCACCACCCACCTACCCCACCCCACCATCGTGCAGACCACAGGATCTAGAGGTACAGAAAGAAATACAGGATACAGGCAAGAGATACAAGTTTTGGAATCAGTGGAGATTATAACGTTGTCTATCTTGTTGTTGTGATATGACAAATAGCCGCCGTGACCACCGAGTATGACCTCTTAACCTGCTGAACAACGATGACCTAGGACCCAGTGACCCCTTAACCTGTTGAATAATGATGACCTTTGACCCAATGACCTTAACTTACTGAAGAACGATGACCTTTGACCTCTAATCAAGTGACAATGTGTAGTACTTACAATACCAAGCTAAAAAAATGTTTAGCAGCTGAGTGAACAAGCCGACCATCTGTACAAAAACACCTGTTCATGTAGCATTCCTGTAGCATCTGCCAAACCTATCCTAACCTAACCTAAGGCACCTCTGTGGTGAGTGTGGAACAGGTGGAAAGGTGAGTGGGAGGGCAGGTAAGGCGACCCTACAACACATTAGGTGAAATTGGTACAGGTGTGTGTGTGTGTGTGTGTGTGTGTGTGTGTGTGTGTGTGTGTGTGTGTCCTTCCCTGTCCGGTCACTACTACTACCACACCACCATGACCAGCAACCACAAATACAAACAATATTACCACACCTCTACCACACCTGCACCACACCTCCACCACATCATCTGTCAGCTCTCGTACCTCAGAGGTAAATGGTACACTCACCTCACAACACATTGACAGCGTTTGGTATTTCATTCATTCATTCATTCATTCATTCATTCATTCATTCCAGCCATCAATCCACCCCCTAAATCACTCACCCACCCACACCCTCAGGACCACCGCCCACCAATAACCAAAACACAACAAAATATGAGCTCTGTCTTTCCAATAAACAAACAACCTAATGCAAATACAAACAACTACACATAAAAAAAAAAAAATACAAATTAATTAGACTATTTAACATGATATGGAAATGACACAATTATACACACTAACGAGGTCGAAGGTTAATGAGACGGGACAGGTAAGGTAGAGAGAGACATGCTAGGTGATAATCTTTACCTGAAGCGTCATTAGTGGTATTAATTAGTCATAAATATCAGGTAAGGGGATGGAGAAGTGATAAGTACTGGTTGAAATGTGGAGGTTAAAACGTCATTAGCTGTGTAAATACTGCGTTAAAACGTTAATAGCGTGTAAATATATAAGGCGTCGAAACGTCTCTACCTGTGTAAAAAAAAAAGCGTTGAAATGTCACCAGGTGAAAATAAAACGTTGAAACGTCTCTACCTGTGTAAAAAGGCGTTGAAACGTCACCAGAGTTGTAAAATAAGGCGTTGAAACAAACTCTCAACACTGTCAGAGGCGACCAGCAGATGTCGCCAGGCCAACGTTACCACCTCCAAGAGACAGACACACGCACACACAAATCTCGGGGCATGCGGGAGGAAATATGAGGCGGAGACTTTAACACGGGCGCTGGCAACGCTGTTTCACCCACCTAAAATTGTATTCCGTTTCGACGACGGTGGACGAAATGCGAAAATGTCCCTTTGTTGTACTGGTCCCTCTGTCCTTACGGCTCGTGTGACGTGGGGAGGAGGAGGAGGAGGAAGAAAAGGAGGAGAAGGAGGAAGGGAAGAGGAGGAGGAGGAGGAAAAGGAGGGAAGGAGGATGATGAGGAGGAGGAGAAGTAGGAATATGAGGAAGAGGATGAGGAAGAGGAGGAAAGGATGAGGAAGAAAAGGAGGAGAGAGTAAACAAAGAAAAGGAAAAGAATGAGACAACTACATAAATGATATAGAAATAATAATAATAATAATAATAATAATAATAATAATAATAAAACACCTTACGTCAGACACACCGCCTCTTCATAATTACAGGTGATTGTTCTTAATTAAATCGTCTACAGGTGAACAGAATTCATTTCTGACCATAAGTAAACAATGTACGATCTCTCTCTCTCTCTCTCTCTCTCTCTCTCTCTCTCTCTCTCTCTCTCTCTCTCTCTCTCTCTCTCTCTCTCTCTCTCTCTGATGCACGCGTGCACACCAGGACAGACCAGTGCCTTGACCCTCACTACAGTGCCTCCCAGTGCCCAGGTAACAGAGTCCTCTACCTGTGTTCAGTGAGGTGTACAGGTGCCTTCCTCACCTCACCTGCCTTCATCAGTCTCCATTATCCCGAATATATCAAGGCCCGGTTTCTCCCTCAATATCTCCAACAGAACACTACACAATCCCCAACACAATTATTACACTAACCATAATCTGCATCATAATCACCACAACCACCAAAACTTTCCCCATCACAATCATTACACACACCTCAATCGCCATTACAGCCAGCAACAACCTATCATTTGCCATCACCACCGTCATTATACGCCTACCACAGCTCAACAACCAACAACAACACAACCACCACCACCACAACAGTCCAGCGTCGGCAAGAAATAATTGCGCCCGGGGGAGTGTAGCCTCGCGCTCCGTATCTCCATGAAATTTAATTTCCTTTTTCAAATTTTACAACATTTCCGCTTGAATTTGAGAAATCCGAGGGGACACGGGTTGTGAGGCGACGCACGACCCAGCCCGGCGCGATATCATTATTATATTTGGAGCAAGATGCCGGCCCTAGTCCAAGCTTGTATTGAGTTTCTCAAATACAGTAGGAGACCCTGGTAGACCCTCCCTCACCCCTCCTTCCCTCACACACACACACCCGGATACCACTACCACCTTCACTTTATCCGGCCGCATCCATTATCCGAACACCCTCTCCTAACCCGACACACTTCACTCGTAATCCGAGTGTGCCGGGGTCGTGGTGGAGCGGCACGAGAGGTCATTCTGATTAATGGATGTTCGCAATAGTGAGTTTTGAAATGTTGGTAATTTGATTTTCCGGGACTTTTGGCCTTCCCGGCCGGACCAAAAGAATTTCTCCTTTTGACCAGTTGGGGCGTCATTACTAAACATGAAAAATTTACATTCTTGCTCCTGAAAGCCTTAGCGATATGAAATGAAAATGTATCCTTGCGACGTACTGAGAGGCTCTTATAACATGTCTATTGAAATCTTAGCAAGAGGCGGTCACTCTACCCCCACCCCCTACCTAAACCCCCAAGCGATGCGTGCGCGCACACACACACAGAGCATTCACTCCTGACCAGACGCTCAGTACTGTATAGTGTCCACCTTTGGCACACACACACACACACACACACACACATACACACACGCGCGCGCGCGCGCGGTCAAAACTGTCAAGAGAGTTAAAGAGGAGTAAATTTTACGGTTATTATTACGATACTCTGAGAAGGTGTGACGTAACTCGCCACCAACGACGTAGAGTGAATCGTTCTCAGAGGTGTCCAGAAGGTGGTACTTTACGACTCAATATATTATAAAGTATGTTTCTACTTCGTCTTCCTCTGGTCTTCCCTTCCTCCTCACTTAACCTCTTATCTCTTCTCTTCCTCTTACTTCTTATGTTATCCCTCCTTCGTTATCTCTTGTTACCTCACTCTTCTACCTCATCTACAATTTATCTTCTCTGAGGGGAAGGGAAGGGAAGGGAAGGGAAGGAAGGAAGGGAAGGGGAAGGGAAGGAAGGGAGGGAGGACAGGTTTGGTGAATGGTAGAGGCCAGTAACAGAGGAAGGGCAGGGGGCAGGTATGAGTACAGGTGCTGGCACGGGGAGAGAGATGGATCATTAACAGGTACAGGTGTGGAGACAGGGCATCGATAACAGGTACAGGTGTGGCACAGGGGCGAGATGGATCATTAACAGAGTACAGGTGGCACAGGGCATAAGTAACAAGGCTGGGTGTGGCACGGGGCATCGTCTGAGCACAGGTGTGGCACAGGGAACTGAAGATGGATCATTAACAAGGTACAGGTGTGGCACAGGGGCATATCATTAACAGGCAGGTGTGGCACCGGGGCGAGAGATGGATCATTAACAGGTACAGGTGTGGCACGGGGCATCATTAGCAGGTAGAGGTAAACAGTGTCGTCACCCACAATGGGAGAGGGAAGGAACACATCGCTCAGGTAATAACACGAGACTCAGGTGTTGATGTCGCTCTATGGTAGGGGTGTGAGAGACGGTGAGGGAGTGGGGGGAGAAGGGAGAGAGGAAGAAAGGTAAGAAGAGTGAGAGGGACAAAAGGGCAGGGGGAGTGAGTGAGAAAGCTGGGAAATGGCGGAGAGTTTGGGGAAGTGGGGGAGAAGGGAGGGAGAGTGGAGGAGAAGGCAGGGAGAGTGAGGGAGAAGGCAAGGAGAATGAGGGAGAAGGCGGAGAGTGAGGGAGAATCCATAGAGGAGAGGAGAGAGGATTAGAGATAAGCTTACCATTTGGCTGATCGGCCTCTGGGATTAACTAAGCATTGTCAATGACACTGGTTTGACTGAATGACTGCTATGATTGACAGGTCACTGACAGGCTACTTGACTGACAGGACAACCACGTACGAGATGACGTCACTATAAACATTGTAAACAAGATACAGAGATGGCGTCAAGCTGAGGGTCAAGGTTAAATACACGGACGGCCACGTACAGCCAGCTAGTCAACGACCGTAAATCGACAAGACGAGAGTAATGCAACGGACGGGCAATTACGTACGGCATATAAGTCAACGTCCTTAAAAGGATCAGGTTAGTTCAGGTCAAGAGAAACGCCAAGTACAGATCACGTACAGTCCGCCAGAGAGAGAGAGAGAGAGAGAGAGGAAAATGCCCCAAGGACGTTACGGACAGGACAGGACAAGACGAGAAGGAGGAAGGAAGGGAGGGTAGGATGAGGGTGTAGAAGGGTGGGGGCAGGACGGGGTGGGTGGGTGGGTGGGTGGTGAGAGACGTAGGACATGGAGTTTTCAATAACCTGCGCGTGTTTAAGATGTCGGGGAAAATGAAATGAAAAAAGCAAAATGAAAATGAAATGAAAATTCTTCGCCTGCGATGGACGGCTGCTCTCGCCAGGACGGGGGAAGTCGGGTGCATGTAAATCAACGTTATTCAACACCCCAAGCGACCTTCCGTAGAGTGGTGGTAAGGTCTCGTTTAGCCTTGGACTCCGGGATAACGCTTAAGCCCGTTTTGTTATGCACAGTCCGAGGTTCAATCAAGAGTCGTGGACTTGTAATATTTTAGGGCTTTTGGACGAGGTGCCAAGGATTCGAAGGGAGGGAGAGTTTTGGTAGGGATGGGTGGTGGGAGGTGAGGGGGAGGCGGTGGGGTTGGGAGGTTGTGGGGAGATGGGGTTGGTATATGGGAGGTTTTGAGGAAGGGGGAGTTTGTGGGAGGGGTTGGGTGGGAGAAGGTTTTGGGGAGGAAGGTTGGGTGGTGGGTAGTTTTGGGGAGGTTGGCGTGGTGATGGGAGGGGTTGGGAAGAAAGGCTCCAAGTTTATATAAAGCACTAAATGCCATACTAAGTGCCAGGTGCCAGGCAATAGGGTGGTCTAGGTGCCAGTTATGGGATGGAGAGTGCCACCAAGGTGTTCTTTATACAGTCTGTAAAGTGCCAAGTACAGTATATATGGTGGTAAATACAAGCTTAGGGTGCCACATACAGGCTAAAGTATGCCATATAAAACACACAGGGTGCCACATATTGAGTGCCACTTACAAGCTCCCACACACACACACGGTGCCACATAAATGCTACAACCTCTAGCAAACAAAGTGCTACAGACCACAGTTTATCCCCACAAGGTGCCACATACAAACTACATAATCTTACATATACAGTGCCATATAGACACTAGGGGCATTTATACACACAGGGTGCCACACATGTGCCATACATACAGGGAGGGGGGAGGGGGGAGGACGCGGACAGAGCCTCCAGAAGCCAAAAGGGGGGAAGGACGGACGGACGGACGTTGGGTGGACGCGCTTCTGCTGCTCCGACCTCATCACGCCGACCACAAGTTATTAAATTCTTTTATACAGTTCCCGACAGGAGTAATTGAATGAGAGCAGACGAGATCCATATTCAGAGTCTGGGAACCTCTTTCAATTACGTCCACGCCTTCTGATTCCCTATCCCACTCCCTTCTACCTATCCCTCATACCCTCCCCTACCATCCCCTCCCCCTATTTATCCCCCACCTATTCTTCTCCCATCACCTCACTTACCTTCAAGCCTCCCTCACTTACTTTACCCCTA
>NW_024742238.1:72500-85000 GCF_018991925.1 Homarus americanus
TCAGATGGAAGAGTAGGAAGATGGTTAAGGAATGAAGCAATAATGAGGAAACAACAAATTACAATACTCCTCCTCTTCCTCCCCCCTACATCTCCTACTTGCTTACACCTCTTCTTCCTCATCCTCACACCTCTTCCTCCTCACACCCCTCCTCCCACCTTCCCTACTCTCACCATCCAATCATTTCGTCTAATTTATCAACTAACTGTGGTAGTGACTGTGATTGTCGTGTAGGAACATCTGTTATCCTAAACTAACTGTACCAAATGACTGTTATGACTGACCGGTCGACTCTAGAGTGACTGGACATCGTAGCCGGTCGACTGCAGGGTATCGTGGACTGAAGGTAAATTTAACCCTTGGGTGTGTGGGGGGGATCGTGGCCTCAAGTGAAGGTACTAAACCCACATGTGCTGGACTACACTCACGCCCTCTCTGACATATGTGTTTCATAAGCCTGCCGTGCCAGTACCTCCCCCTCGACATACCTCACGCCTCACCAGCATATTTTCCAGGACGCGGGAGATGATATACGCTGGAGATATAACCAAATATGAGGGCACAACACGTGTCGTTCAACCTTGTTCATCACGTCACATAAACGAAAATATGGAGGGTCGAGGAGTTAGGGAATTCCCCGGCCCTATCCTCCTCCCTCCTCTCCCCCCGCCCTTCCTCATTCCCCTCGGCCCCATCCCTTCCCTCGTCTCCAGCCCCATCTCATTACCACACCTATGCTAACAACATACCTGCAATCAATCGAAAACAAACTATTGCTTTTTTATCAGTAAATTTTAGAGTCCCAGAAATGTCAAAAGGTAATCATGTGGAGTGTAAACTTTACCTGTACACGGGGACAAGTCTAGTGATTCCTTGCAAGGCTAATTTTAATGAATTTGTTTGAACACCTGAAGATTAGACAGCGAAGTTTATTTCACTTGGTGTATATTAAACATATTTACAACAACTGGAGTGACACAAATTTGTATACAATATTTTATCAGTTTCTCACACACACACACACACACACACACACACACACACACACACACACAGTGAACAGATCGCAATATTACTTCAGCTTTCGGTGTGGCTCGCTAATAAATAAATAACCAACGTTTTGTAGCTCCTCTTGTGAATATGTTTTCTCGCGGTAGTCTCTGTGTTATCTCCGGGTTGTGGTCAAGTGTATTCAGATCTTATAACACAACCACTACCACCTGCTGCCGCACCACAATGAACAGACGGACACACACAAACACACACACACCTGTATACAAGATGGTGAAGCTATTTTATGAAGAATTCCGACTGAGAAATGAAATCCCTCCAGCCACAAAAGTAATAATTTACAACCAGACTGAACACAAACACCATGACGTCACACTTAGTTTACATAAATTTATCTTTTACTGAGAAATAGTCGGACAGATACAAGTTCTCCTGAGTGACCATCCTGACCAGATAATATAATCAAAATATATAAAAATACATCGTAGACTTCTGTGTGTGTGTGTGTGTGTGTGTGTGTGTGTGTGTGTGTGGTATGCTACTCGACAGGGTACCCACATCAGGTATTCAATGATGGAATATTGACCTTCGTTCCCTCGGCCACACGGGACACAGACCAACACGCCCTTGTATTGACAGTGTTGTGTGGGGGAATATGGGATCAAAATATGTACACACACACACACACACACACACACACACACACACACACACACACACACACACACACACACACACACACACACACACACACACACACACACACACACACACACACACACACACACACACACACACCTCACGCCTTCACCAACCTCCCCTAAATACACGTTGTTACTCCCCCCTTTATATTATATTACAATAACTCAAGATAGTCAACAGAAAAAAAAGGAAAAATTAAATGAGGTGAAAAGATAAGGCAAAAATTATATCCATCCTCCCTCTCTCTCTCTCTCTCTCTCTCTCAATACAATAGTCTAAGTAAATAATATGTGCCCCATTAAAACTGGAGCCTATTACATGTTTATCATTAGAACTGGGGTTTATTACAACAAGGTGCCCATTAGGACTAGTGGTCATTAAAAGAGTTGGGTTTGGTTGGAGACGATTAGGATTGAGACCGATTAGGACTGGGACCGATTAGGACTGGGGCCGATTAGGACTGGGGCCGATTAGGATTGGGGCCGATTAAGACTGGAGCTCAACAATTAAGTTTTCATTAGGAGTCATCTAGGAGAGTCACTAGCCACCCGTCCACTGATTTACCGTAGTTACCCTTACTATAAATTAGCGCCATATTCCGTTTTCTCTGGTGGTTCGTACGGCTCACCTGGTCTCAACTTCACGTTTTTTACCTGTAAGTGACGTCAGTGTGTTGGCTTTACTTAGCTAATTTCACGTATTGTAGATTATTAATTAACCTGAGTGGATCACCTGTTTATTACACACCCTAACCTAACCTAACCTAACCTAACCTAACCTAACCTAACCTAACCTAACCTAACCTAACCTAACCTAACCTAGTCTTTAAATGAACTTAAATACATAATAGACAATTTAAATCATCCAATTCATGGCAGTATTTTAAACGCTCAAACACGAAGGACATCATCAGTCAGGTAAGGATAGGATGCAGTCAGTCAGTCCAGTCACTCACCCAATCAATCAATCAATCAATCACCCAATCAATCAATCAATCACCCAATCAATCAATCAGTCACCCAATCAATCAATCAAAGGCCAGGAAAGGTATTCATAGAGCTGAACAACGCAATTACCCCCCCAACATAGTATATGACCAATGTGTCTCTGAGATGGTACAGAGTGACCTGGCAGATGACCCCCAGGAGGAGGAGGAGAAGAGGAGGATGCGGAGGAGGAGGTAACGAGAGGAAGGACCGGAAGAAGGAGTTAGAAAAGAGGAGGAAGAAAAGGAGGAAAAGGAGGGTGAGAAGGAAGAAGTAGGAGGAGGAAGGATGAAGAAGGAGCAAGGAGGGAGGAGGAAGTGGGCGTGGCCAGCGGAGTAAGAAGCGAGCATCGTGGAGCGCTGGCCGGGGAAGGGATCTGTCTGTCCTCCCTCCACTCCCTCCCTCCTACCTTCCCCCCCTCCCTCCACTCCTCCCTCCTTCCCCCTCCCTCACTGATACAAGACTACAATCTTTATGGACTTTCACAATGCGGCTGGCAACCCTTACAGTAGCCATTCCCTGCTCAAACCTAACTATAACGAGGGGTGTTTTGTTTGTTTACTGCATATATTTCACAGAAGATATGAAAAGAAACAAGGGTGAGAGCCATGTTGGGTGCGATTTATGATTCTGCCGGAATAGCCTTCACCTCCCCCTACTGTGCCTCTTGCTTTATTGCTCTGTTGTTTCCTCCCTTGTCCAGACTCTATCATGTTATTATTCATATCATTAATGACCCCGAGGGATATAATTCACCCCGATAATACGTCATGGGGTTATTATTCCTGGTGGTGGTTCGGATAAACGGGTCTGAGGTCCAAATACCCGGCGTCGATAGAGGGCGTGTTTTATAGGTTGTGTGATGGAAAGCTGTGTACTTCTAAATCTCGATATTACAATTCTAATTTGGCGCGACGATCTCCTCATCAAAGTCATCTTTCTATTTTTTTTTTCGATATGATGGTCTGTGCTTCCTTCAATCCATCCATCCAGGCGGGAGGGAGGGAGAGGGATAAAACAAAATGATGGTGGATAACGTGTGTGTGTGTGTGTGTGTGTGTGTGTGTGTGTGTGTGTGTGTGTGTGTGTGTGTGTGTTATAAAACGAGGAGTTTCTGAAAGAGTCGAATAATAAGATCATCATCAAGACGTCAAGTAGGATGATTTAACTCCTTGAGGACGAGGACTTAACCCTTGAGGACTACCCTTAGAACGAGCGTACAAGACTATCTGAACACTGTGCCGCCATCATCATCACCATCATCATCATCACCATCATCATCACCACCACCATCATCACCACCATCACCACCACCATCATCACCACCATTACCACCACCATCACCACCACCATCACCACCACCAGTCACTACAAGAGGTCATCAAGTCACCACCTACATCACCACTACTATACCTCCTGACCCCTTACATTGGTTGACCTGGAAACCCCCAGGGTCACATTATGTAGGTCATGCGAGGTGGGGTCACATTAACCACAGGGAGAATATATTAACAGCAGGGAGGATATGTTAAGCGCAGAACCAGGGAGGTCACACTAGCCTGGGAGGATATAGGGAGATTAACATCACCCCAGGGACATAGCCACGTATTGGTGACGGCATACACACATCACCCTTATATACCAACTCCCCCACCCACACCCTCCACCCACACACCCCTCACCCACCCAGCCACCCATACACACACACACACACGACCGGCAGCTCCCCTTATGTCGTTCCGGTCGAGATGTCACAGATGAGAGGCATAAAAACAGAGATCTGAAACATAATGGTTCTATGGCTCCATGAACATTATGGGGCCCCGAGTTTCGGTGGCCCAGGCATTAGGAACCTCGAGTCTCTATACCTTGAATACAGAAACAGGTTAAAGCATCTTAATCTGCACTCCCTCGAGTGACGTAGAGTGAGGGGCGATATGGACGAGGTGTTTAAGTAGAAGTCAGGGTTAAATAAAGGTGAAATTATAAAGATACTCAAACTATCCATCCAGGAGCTAACTCGTAGCAATGATTTTAAATTAGACAAATTTAGATTTAGGCGCGTCATAGGTAAACAATGGTTTGGAAAGAAGAGTAGTGGATGAGTGGAACAAGTTACAGAACTTTATCATTAACTCGAATACGCTGGATAGGTTCTAGTATAGGCTGGGTGGATATATGAGCGATAGAGGTTGGGTGTAAACGGGACTGCCCAGTATGTGCCAATAAGCCCGCTGCAGTTTCCTCCATTCTTATGTTTTTCTTCTTAACTATATAAAACGCCCACAAGTCCAGTCCCAATATCTGTGTACGTAGATGTATGCACGCTCACGCACATACACACACACGGTCACACACACACACTTAATCCATCATAAAGTAAATTTAGACAGACTTACTCGACGATAAAACTAGTTCAGAGATTTAAACTACACATAACAAACTCCTTCCGAAAATCACAACTCCCAAAACGAAATGTAAAACATTAAAACACAACTAATAAAACAAAAAATAACCTCCTCTCCACACACACTCGTAGAATACTAAGGCAAAGTCAACAAAAATTACTGTCTGCCCCTCTCCCCACCTCCCCTCCTCCTCCCTCCACCTCCCTCTCTCTCTCCTCTAAGATGCCAGTTAAGAATAAAAGAATTTATCCAGGCCATATCACCAGCCCTCCGCATCACTGGTCACACCGCTCCACCGCCGATGAAAAGCCCTTATCTCAATGAAAAAAGAAAAAAGAAGGAAAGTCGACCCCGGACACCAACACCAAAAAAGCCGTATTTCATTCTCGCCTCGGCCCGCCCATTTCCTCGGCCGGGGCGATTGTGAGCTATCCAGTGGCGACTCATCAGAGCGCTCATTATTACCAGGGAGACATTCCAGCATTCCAGCCCGCCGCTCGGGAAGTTCGCTGATTGGTTGGGTCCCTCCGGCTTCCAGGCAAGGCGGCCGGTGATTGGTTGGTCGCGCTCCGGAGCCTGGGGGTTCCAGCGTCCGCCTCAAGTGATTAACGCCCTAATGTACACCGCCTTCCTCCACTAGTTTCCAGACTGGTTCGCCTTCCTTCACTAAGGTTTCCAGGACCGTCCAGCGTCATTTCAAAGGCCTGGAATTTGGATCTTGGCGCGGATTCCCAGAGAGTCTCGATTCCAGCGGCGCTTTGTCTCTTGAAGAAGTGTCCGTAGCAGACCTTCCATGATATAAAGAGGGCTGGAACCAACCCCATGACCCCTACCATTACAACTCTTCCACCATCACGGAATAAGATCTAAATTCGCCTACAGATCTTGGCCGGGCGCGTTCCAAGAGCTGGACAAACGCCCACTGGACTCTAATCTGGAGCCATTTGCGACAACGGCCAATAATCACTTCCTCTAACCGAACCGTCCTACCCCGCCGCGCCTCGCATACAAAAGATAATCCTGAAGACTCCCGTTTTTTATGGTCACCGACGACACCCGGACCTCGTTTATCCGGACCCCACGCTTCCTCCCACCCAGTTCGGTTAATGAAATGGTCGGATATTTCAGACACCAAGGAGGAAAAAAACTCGACTAATTATGTCTCCAAGGATCTCCAAAAATTCCCCCCAAAACGGACAAGGTCAGGAGGCGTCACGTGATCCAACACAAGAATGAACCTAATCCATACTGGCCCCAGTTTTTATGGTCAGACTAATATTATTGTTCCTCGTAGATGTGTGCCATTATTTTGACTTATAACAGAGGGCTAGACGGACCACCTCCATCCCACCTCCCACCCATCCCCCTTCACCTCCCATCCATCCCAAATCCCTCCTACCACAACCCATTCCCCTCTCCCGCATAACACCCTCACCTAATACACCATCACACCAACACACAAAACAGATCCTGGAGAGTCAACACACACCACAAAGCTTCCCTGGATAAGTTGGACATTTGTGTACATGGTGAGGAGATCCTCTTCCCTAAACTCTCCATTTTCCCCACCTTCCTCACACCTCCCCCCTTCTTCTCCCCCTTTCTCTCATATTACCCTCTTCCTCCTTCCCTCCCACCATCATCTTTTCTTTCTATCACTCACTCCATCCTTCAACATCATCTTCATCCCTCACTCTTTCTCCCTCCAACGCTCTCTCTATTCTAACTCACAACCACACAGGAACAGCAACTACGACTTACAAACATTCCTCCACAACCACTACCACCATCGCCACAGACAATGCACTTGATACAGCTGCTGCAAGAAGACCCACAGCCGCACCAACAGCAACAACACAGCAGCACCAACACAGCACCACCAACACAGCACCACCAACACAACAGCACCAACAACATATACTCGCAACAGAAACAGCCAAAACAGCAATAAGAGTCTTGAGCACCGAGACAGCAAGCACTCAGCAACAGCGAACAAGAAGGGCGATGACAGCAATAACATTAACTACAAAAAGGTAGAGGGAGACAACTGTAAGAGCATTAACAGAACTGACACGAGGAGGAGGGTGGAAGAGGGGGGAGGAGGAGGGGGCTGGAACAGGAGGGAGCTGGAGGGGTGGAGAGAGGATAGGGAGGTGGAGGTGGAAGAGGGGAGGAGGGTAGGGGTGGGGGGTGGTGTGAGGGGAGGTGGAAAAGGAAGAGAAAGGACAGTAACAAAATAGTTAGGGAGACAACAGGAGAGCACCCCAAGAGGAGAACAACAGGAACAGGAGGAGGACAACAGGAGGAGGACAACAGTTAGAGCGGAGGAGGGCAAGGTGGGGTGAGGTGGGGAGTGAGGTGAGGGTGGGGTGGGGTGGGTGGGGGTGAGGTGGGGGTGAGGTGGGTGGGGTCGACAGAGGCGGCAGAGGACATTAATAAAAGGCGTGTGGAGAAAATGGGAGGGCGAGATAAAACGGCCTGCCTGAGTAAAATTGGTAATAACGGGTAGGCGACGGTCACAACCCAACCAGCGGAGACCTGAGAAATATTAATATGTACTCCCCACTCCCCAGCAGCGTGGTTGGGGAGAGGAGGGAAAGGGGAGGAGAGGGGGGGGAGGTTAGGAGGAAATGTGAGGGAAGGATAGAGAGGAGGGGAAGTAGGGAGGATGGGGAAGGTTAGGGGGGGATGATGATGAGGATGGAAGTAGGAAGGTTGGGGAGAAAGGGGGAAGAAAGGAGGTGGAGGGACAGGAGAAGCTGGTGAGTGTTAAATTAAGATAAGTGAAAGGTCACCTAACCTACCTTACCTAACCCCTAACCTAACCTAACACACGAGCAATTGAAACTTAAGAGAATAATGTCATGTATTTTGGCTACATTGACGGCTGGGGGACAGGGGAGGGGAGGTACAGAGGGGTGGGGGACAGAAAGGGTGACAAAGGGTGACTGGGAGCGAGGGTGACGGGGGCAGGGGTGAAGAGCCGTCCAATGCACCCCATTTGGGAGATGTAAGTGATAGGAAAAGAGTATAAAGTGTGAAAGTGGTGAAAGATAAATATGGGAGAAAATCAAGAGAAAGAGAGAGAGGGAGAGTGGGAGAAAGTCGTAAAAAGAGGGGTGGGGGGTCACTAAATATGATGCACTCGACAAAAAAAAAACTAATACATGGCCATCTGAAAGACCGGATGGAGGGAATGGAAGAGGGAAATGGAGAAAGGGAGGAAAGAAAGGGGAGAATGGGTGATAAACGGAGATGAAAGAGAGAAAAAAGGAGAATTAGAGGGAGATAAATTGAAGGTAGAAGGAGGAGGAGAAAAAAGGGAGGGTAGAGGAGAGAAAAGGGGAAGGAGAAGGAAAGAATGAAAAATAAAAAGAATTAAAGGAGGAAATGAAATGAAGTAAGCAAGAGGATGAAAGGCAGAGAGAGAAAGAGAATAAAAAGTGAAATAGTGTGTGTGTGTGTGTGTGTGTGTGTGTGTGTGTGTGTGTGTGTGTGTGTGTGTGTGTGTGTGTGTGTGTGTAAAGATATATAATAAAAGAGGATCAGAAACGGAATATTAATATGTATTTGTGCTGGGTGAGAATACGACCTGGGGTATGGGGGAGAGAGGAAGGGGGGTAGGTGGGTGAGGGAGGGTAGGAAGGTGGGGAGGGGTAGGAAGGTGGGGGAGGGGTAGGAAGGTGGGGGAGGGGTAGGAAGGTGGGGGAGGGTAGGAAGGTGGGGAGGGGTAGGGAAGGTGGGGAGGGGTAGGAAGGTGGGGAGTAGAGGGAGGGTAGGAATGGAAGAGGGGTGGAAGAAGGGCCATGAAGCGGTGGAGATAAGGGGAGCGGATGGAGATGGTCAGCTGGGGAGTTGATGGAAAAGAAGAGGAAGAAGGAGGAGGAAGAGGAGGAGGAGTAGAAGAAAAAAGTGGAGGAGTGGAGGAGGAGGGTGTCCACACATCCATCTAACTGAAGGAGTATGATTGGCTATCCAGTCCAATAATAACCAATCCTAAATGGCTCCAATCGAACACTAATCACCAGGACTCAAGGGGAGGAAGGTCATAACAACAACCAATGACAATAGACATCCAATTCTAATAGTAGGTTAGGTTAGGTTACAGGTTAGGTTAGGGCAAGGATCAATTTGACCTGCCACCTGACCCACTGTGAGGTACCCAGGTGTTCTGTGGTGAGGTCAGGAGTAGTGTGGTGGGGTCAGGAGTAGTGTGGTGGGGTCAGGAGTAGTGTGGTGGGGTCAGGAGTAGTGTGGTGGGGTCAGGAGTAGTGTGGTGGGGTCAGGCGTAGTGTGGAGCCAGGAGAAGGGCAGTGATAAGCTAGAGTAGTGTGGTGGGGTTGAGTAGTGCAGGGGTCAGGAGTAGTGTGGTGGGGTCAGGAGTAGTGTGGTGGGGTCAGGAGTGGTGTGGTGGGGGGTTAGTTGTCTTCTCTCTGATAAGGACTCTCAGCTTCTTACTAGCGCACACCCACACTCAAACACAAACCCACACAAATACCCACACACACCTGGTCCACACACCCACACACACCTGGCCCACACACCCACACACATACCCACACACACCCCACACACAAATACCCACACACACCTGGCCCACACACCCACACACACACCTGGCCCACAAGACGCTGAGGGATAACCCCATAAAATCGGATACGACGACACCAAGAGTGCTGGGGCGTTGTGCATGACATTATTACCCCCATAAAGAAGAGAGACTCCCGGTCCTCAACAGCTGTAGCAGGAGCCTCTGAGTAGGTGTTCTGAGGCTCTGGTTACTCAACAGGTGTGGTACATGGTTCTGAGTAGGTGTTCTGAGGCTCTGGTTACTCAACAGGTGTGGTACAAGGTTCTGAGTAGGTGTTATGAGGCTCTGGTTACTCAACAGGTGCGGTACAAGATTCTGAGTAGGTGTTCTAAGGTTCTGGTTACTCAACAGGTGTGGTACAAGGCTCTATTTTACTCTAAAGGTGTGGCACAAGACTATTTTACTCAACAGGTGTGGTACATAGCCCTAATTACTCAACAGGTGTGGTACATAGCCCTAATTACTCAACAGGTGTAGCACAAGACTTTAATTACTCAACAGGTGTGGTACAAGGCCCTAATTACCCAACAGGTGTAATAAAAATCTAAAATACAAAATGGCACAAAAGTTAATACGTTCAAACGCCAAGACAAACACACGAACGTAAAAAAAAATAATGACAGACTTTTATATCCCAGTTTTAATTCTTCTTTTGTGCCTTTAGGTTTTTTTTTATTATTTGTTACTTTTTCACCTTAGTACTTTTATTACTTAAGTCTTATTATGTCAATTAAATAACTAGTCTTGTGTTCTTATATTGACTTTGTATTTATTGTTGTCCAGTAAGGCAATTCAGTACTCTTAAGTTGTTTGTGATTTTCCCGGTGTTCATTTCGATTGCTGAGTGAGAGAGAGAGAGAGAGAGAGAGAGAGAGAGAGAGAGAGAGAGAGAGAGAGGGGGTGATCTTGAAGTACAGCCGTCCAGTACACACGGGGCTGCTGGCTGGTCGAGACGTGATGAATTAACAGTAGTAATTGAATCATGTGATGGACCAGTGACTGTAATAGATGGTGGCCGGACCTCTCCACGCCCAGTGAATATGGTGAGTGGGGGAGAGAGGGAGAGAGAGAGAGGGAGAGAGAGGGAGAGAGTGATGGTAGTGGGGGAGAGAGTGTAATGGTGGGTGGGAGTAATGGTGGGGAGACAGAGGGAGAGAATGGTAGTAAGGGAGAGACAGACAGTGAGAGATGGTGTCAGTGTTAGAGAATGTGATGGTGGGGAGAGAGTAAGAGAGCGTGATGGTGAGTGAGCGATGGTGAGTTAGACTGTCACTATTATCACCACTTATTCATGGTGACATTTCCCATCAATAACTCACCATTATAGTGACTCATAGTGACCAAACTATAAGTATTGTCACTTTGGTCACATCACAATCACTGTATACTAACTGTCCTGGTATCGAACCAATGACCCTAAGACATGAGGAGTGTGTTCTATCCACTCGTCCACCGCACACAATGTAGGAGAAGAGCTGCTGTAAATACCTGGCTTTCATGGTGTTGTTGGCACCCACGCAGACTGGTACTTACCTGAAATTTGCAAGAAAATACAGTTATTACACTCAGAATTCAGTATCATACAGTAGTTAAGACACTAATACCAGAAATACAGTATATATACAAGGCTTTAATACAAAACAAACAGCAATTAAGAGACGATGAATGAAAGAAAATACAATAGATAATATGAATACAAGAAAATACATCAGTTTGAGGTACAGAGATAAGTAACCCAAATCAACATTACTTTAGAAGTCATCACCATCACCATCACCACCACTTAAGCAGTCAATCGTCATCATCAATATCACAAATGCCTCCATCATTCACAATACTTCTCACTTTCACCACATTCACCATCACCTTGAGTCTGGGAGATGAGCACGAGGCGGCAGGAGCATCACAACCACCACCTTACCATCATCACCATAACCCCAGGCACCAAACGGGGGGGGTGGGGAGAAGCATCACCACTTCACCATCATCACCATAACCCCAGGAGACAGGTAGGAAGGGAGAGCACCAGGCAGAGGAAGAAGAGAAGGAAAGCATCACCATCATCACCACCTCACCATCATCACCATAACCCCAGCAGGGAGGCAGGGAGAGAGAGCACCAGGGAGGGGGCGGAGGGCATCAGTACAAAATATGGCAATGACAGTTTTGGCATCTTAAGACTGGTCACATATTGGCTGGGGGGGAGTGGCCATAAATTACAACACGTTCCGATGGGCTGCGTTTGTTTTCATTTGCTTTCGAGATGTGAGGAATCCCGGGGATTTGCGCGGCGCGGGTATGTATTTATTACGGGTCGACGTGGGGAGATATATGACTGTATTTTCCAGTTCAATATTTAAGATTTGAAGGATCAGGATGTGTAGGGAGGAGGGGGAGAGACGGCTAGAAATGAACCCCGATCGAACGAAACCTTCCGGGATAATCCCATTTCTCCATGGGTCTGCTCTGTATTCAAATGGCAACACACAACAAATATGAAAAGTCAAATGGGAGCCAGGAACCTTAGCTTTTTTATATTCCTTGTCTTGCATTTCCGAAGTCTTGACCGCTAAATTGCAAAGAGTTTCGCCCAATTTCCAACACTCCTCCGAGGCCTCGAAAAATGATCAAGGTATCGTTCATTCTCCTCTCTGCTCCCCGTCACTACCCCGTCCACTCTCCCCCCGTCGTAAAAAAAAAAAAAACACAAATGGAAAATATTAAAATAACACAGAATCAATCGATGGAATATAGAGAAAGAATCGTGATGGTGGAAGATTAGTAGAACGAACGAAGTCATGT
>NW_024742238.1:90000-136806 GCF_018991925.1 Homarus americanus
AGGCAGAGTCGTGACACCAACCACCACGACCTGCCAACACTCAACTAGTGGTGGCAGAGGTCAACTGTCCGGCCCTGTGGTGGACGGTGGGGAATGGAAAACGGAGAGGGACATGGTAAGAAGAGAGGGATAGGAAAGTGGAGAGGGATATGGTAAAGAGAGAGGGATAAGGTAAGAAGAAAGGGACGGGAAAGTGGAGAGGGAAAGAGGGATATGGTATGGAAGCAAAGAGGGACGTGGAAAAAAATAGTAGGGTATAAATGAGAGGGACGAGGGGGATAGAGTGGGATAGATATAAAAATCCCAATATATATAAACTAATAACACCGATGGGTATTTATATATAACCTAACCTAACCACACATCCCACACCAGAAAAAAAATAAAACATCTTTCTCTACATAAACACGACATTTTTCTCCCAGTGTAAGAGAAAGAAGGAGGTGTAGACTAAGGTAGGTACAGGTAAACTTCTCTCTAGCGTTTTAGCCCCAACAAGCCTTAACACCTTCCACTTAGTGCTCGTAAGAAAAGGTTAAGGTCGCTCTGCTTCCACTAACTGCTCTCGTCCTTTCATTAACCAGCCCCCCTCCCCCCACCCACACCTCCCGACCCTCTCTCCCTCTCTCCTCATCCCTACCTCACCTCCTTCCCCCGTCCTCCTACTCCTCTCTCTTCCTCTACTCCTTCTTCAGGGGCTACACTACACTGCACTACACTACACTACACTACACTACACTAACTCCAGGTATAAACACAGCCATGGGAACTTCAAAGGCCAATTCTATAGGTGAAGGATTTGTTGTATCTTTTAATAGCCATCGGTTTAAAGTCCGATGTTCAATTGTTTTCACGTCATTTATATATATCATGATACATTTATTAATTTTCTTTCAGTGTCCCAGAACAAGGTGTGTCACTCCCAGGTGTTAATTACCTTAGAAATGAGTTATATTTTATGATTTTAAATGTCATTATAGGTAATTATATTAAATGATAGTTATATCCAATAGCCACTAAGTACCTCATCCATCTAGTTTTTCATCCGCACTATTTATATTTACCTCCACCCACACCCACTCTTCCATACACCCAGTCTCTTCCCATACCCCCACACCCACTTTCCCCACCCCCCCCCACACACACCCAATCCCTTTCACAAATATTTTAGACCCATTTCATCACAACCAACCGCTCACTATGGCGTTCTTCCCGAGGAGAAAATGGCGCCACACTATTATCTGCCAGCGCCACCATGATGGACTTTAGACTACCACCAGGCGCCTTTAAAATCAACTCTGCTTCGGGTGATTGTGGCTTCAGGTGTCATGTGATAATGAGATGGACTTCAGGTGATTGCTTCTCTGTACAATGTTACACCTGTAATTAGGGGAGAGGGAAGGTACTCACTCTCTACCTCTCCCTTTACTCTCCCTCAGGTTAACTTTCTCCTCTCTCTCCCTTTACTCTCCCTTAGGTTAACTTTCTCCTACCTCTCCCTTTACTCTCCCTCCCTCCTTTCCCCCCTTCCATCGGGTTAAGTTCCTCTCCACTCTCTCCCTCCCTCCCCCTTCCCTCTACCGCTTGCGTCACAGTGTTTTAAATTCTTGTAGGAAAGTTACACACACCATCTAACACCTCACACCTGTCCATTACACACCTCCACACACACATACACCCAAGGATCCACACACACACACACACACGGTCATACACACACGGTCATGCACACATACACACGCGCACGCCATGCTATATAAACACTCTCTCCCTCATTCACTCACACTTCAAAACATGTCACCTCCTACTCACACCTCATATACCCTTCCCCTTACATTCACACACCACCATCTTCTCACTTTCACCGACCCCCTCACACCTCCTCCAAATACCCCTTCCCCTCCTCCAAAACCCTCACACTTCCCCCCTCCCCTCCGCAGAAACCCTCACACCCCCTCCCCTCCACAGAAACCCTCACACTCCCCTCCCCTCACACCCCCTCCCCTCATGGCCCCGAGCAACAAACAAAAGAGTGAGGTGTGCGTGAGGCGAGGCGGGCATGAGGCAGGAGGTGTATTTTAGAGGCGGAGTTCAACAAAAGGACTCGGGGAGGGGCGCTACACGACTCCCCGGTGGCGACGGACCAATTGGCTAAGTAAGGCACGTACCTCGCCCCCTGCCGAAGTGCGGTCAGTCCTGGCACACCCCAACCCTGAAATGCAATACTTGGGGGAGGGAGGGAGGCAGTCTGGGATGATGGAGGTGCACTGTGGGAAGGAGGGAGGGAGGGAGAGCACTGTGGGGGAGAGGAGGGAGGGACGAAGAGGAGCAGTGTGGGGAGAGGAAGAGGAAGGAAAGACAAGGAGGAGCACTTTAGGGGAAAGGAGGAAAGAGGGAGGTGAGAACTAGGGAAAGAAAGGAAGGGAGGAGAAGGAGGTGCACTGTGAAGGGAATGGAGGAGAAAAGGGAGGGGGAAGCGGGAGAAAGGGGGAGGGCGAGAAAGAAGGAAAGGTGGGTTAAAGAAGATTGGACATGGGAGGTGAGGAAGTAATAAATACAGGTGAGGAAGTGTGAGACAGGTAATGAGGTGAGAGATACAAGTGAGGAAAAGATGAACAACAACAAGGAGAAGAGAAAGAAATAACAATAATAAAAATAACAAAATAATATTAACAAAAATAATCATAAAAATCATGCCCCCCAAATTAATACAACAATGGGGAATACAATACAATACAGTAGACAGATGTAGTTCAGGTAAGATACAGCGGATGTAGTGTGTACTGAATATTTTTGAAATGAAATAAGATGACGGGGTGCAGGAGAGCATGACAAGAGGCAAATTGTGTGGCAGGAGAGGTGGTGGAGTGTGGTAGTAGTGATGATGGGTGTGGAGACTGACTGTCTGTCTGTCTGTCTGTCTGTCTGGCCATCCTCATAAACCATCACCCCACCCACTCATTACAACACCCAAACACCACACCACACCCACATCACACCAAATCACTACCCACACCACACCACACCACATCACATCACTACCCACACCACACCACACCACATCACCACTCACACCACCACCCACACCACACCACCACCCACACCACATCACCACAACAATTCGTGCAGTAAGCTAGACATCACACCACACCACCCACACCACATCACCACACCCACGCCACACCCACGCCACACCACCACAACAATTCGTGCACTAAGCCAGACAAAGAGGAGCCACACCTCATCTGATCGTAAGATGAAACCGTTCCGGCGGCCACAATCCCTTACTTCATTCGTCTTCATACTGGACAGAGCCTCCCGAGGTGGGCCAAATTGCTGCTGCTGCCTTCTCCTACCTCCTTCTCCTCCTATCTCCTGCTACCTCCTTCTCCTCCTATCTCCTACCTCCTTCTATCTCCTTCTCCTACTTCCTCACCATTCTCGTACCTCTTCCTCTTGCTCGTCCTCGCTATCACCCAGTACTCACTCAATTACCAGGTACCTACTTCGCTAACAGTATTTATAAACCCGTGGCTCCCAGTACCCACTTAACCCCCTCCCCCCCCCACCCCTCGTATACACTCAGTCACCAGTACACACATAATGGTGGTAGTGGTGGTGGTAGGAGGGAAGGGGAGGGATGGGGAGGAGGGGCAGTGGGGGAGGAGGGGGAGTGGGGGAGGGCATTATGCTAAGTCGCTGCCACAAATAATGTTAAAGGCTCAATAAGTGCTGTCACCCCCCCTCCCATCTACCCTCTCATCTCTCCTCATCCTCCTTCTTTCCCTCCCTCCCCTCTCATCTCCTCCTCCCTCTCCTCTCATCTCCTCCTTTTCCCCTCTCCCCTCCTCTCACCCCCCCCCACACTGAAGTAAAACAATATAATTAAAAACACACGATAACAGGATGCTCAGGGAAATAACAATTAGAATGACACACGCACGGACGGACACAATTACAGACACACACACACACACACACGCAAACTACACAAAAAACAAGATAAACACCACAATAATCCTGCCGCAGTGGAGTGTAAACAAGGTCAGGCAGTGTCAGAGTTCGTAAGGTCAAAACTCTCTCTCTCTCTCTCTCTCTCTCTCTCTCTCTCTCTCTCTCTCTCTCTCTCTCTCTCTCAACTAGACCTAAGAAAGAGTTCCTAACTGACCTAACTTATACCACGACCTAAGACGATTCTCAGAGGTTCCTTAAGTAAGAGAGAAAGAAAGTCCCTCAACTAGAAACGAGAACTCTAATTGGTTCAACTTATTGTCATCGTTCATAATGACAACAACCAAAGATGACACCAAAATTACACAGAGACTATACTACTTGGATGTGTTTTCTTTATGCTCCCCTTCCACTAACCTCCCCTTATCTCCCCCTTAGTCTCCCCATTTCCCCCCTTCCTCTCCTATCTCCCTCCTCCCTCATCTTCCCCTTATCTTCCCTCATCAATCCCCTCCTCCCCTTAACTTCCCTATCCACCCCATCTTCCCTCCTCTCCATCTTCCCCTCCTCCTCCCCTATCTCCCCCCATCCCCCTCCTCTCCTCCCCAGTTCGGAAAAAATTGACGTACGTAACACCGAGAATCCAAAAGAGGCCATTTACCTGAGGCTACGAGAGCTAATCCAGGAACCGGGGGAGGGGGCCTGGGGGGGTTGAGGGGGAGAAGGGAGGGGGTGAGGTGGGAGGGGTGAGGGGAAGGAGATAGGGGGTGAGGTGAGGGGAAGGAAGGAGGGAGGGGGTGAGGGGAGGGAGGGTCCTACAATCCCCTGTACAAATTACCTCCTGCCAATGCTACCTTCGTACATGGCAAATATCCCAGTATGTAATTCAGAATATACACTCCCCTTCTCCCCCTCCCCACCATCACCTCCCCCCTCCCTCCCTGACCTAGTTTGGCCTGGAATAGTCCTCGTGAAGACTCCAATATCATATTAATAGGAATATTATGTAAATACCAATACGGGATAAACAGTGAGAAGACCCGAATATTGGACACACCATAAATTGGGAACCAGGCAGATTTTTGTTGGGTTGTGTGGTGGTGGTGTGGTGGTGTGAGGTGTGGTGGTGAAGTGTGTGGTGTGGTGCGGTGTGTAATGGTGGTGTGACGTGAGGCGTGGTGGTGGTGGTGGTGGTGGTAATGAGGTGGTAGTGTAGTTGTGTTGATGCGGTAGTGATGTTGATATGCTGGGAGTATTGACGTGGTTTTGCAGTAGTAGTGTTGATGTGGCGATGAACTATGAACGGCTAAACAAACGAATACCACAACAACAACAAGAAAATAAACCAGCCGTCTCACTCACTCAATTTAAACAAGTCACCCCTTAACCTATGCCCAGGGCCTCCATTCTCTCTAGTCAACACCCTCTTATGGGCATTACGTACCCAGGGCATTGATGGTAGAAAACGGTGCTGATTCGAGGTATAACTATAGCATTCAAGATCACTGAGGGCTGGGGCCTATTGGGACTGAGGACTGGGGTCTATTTGGACTGAGGGCTGGGGTCTATTTGGACTGAGGGCTGGGGTCTATTTGGACTGAGAGCTGGGGTCTATTTGGACTGAGGGCTGGGGTCTATTCGGACTGAAAACTGGGGTCTATTAGGACTAGGACTCATTTGGCTTACACCAGGGTTAGGTTAGGGGGTGAGGGAAGGAGGAACGAGAGGAGAAGGGAGAGGGAGGAAAAGGGAGAGGGAGGAAAAGGGAGAGGAAAAGAGGGGGAGAGAATAAAGGGGAAGAGGGAATGAGAGGAGGAGAGGGAAGGAGGGGGAGAGGGAAGGAGGGGGAGAGGGTACCACTTTGACTTCCCTATTCGTTCAAAAAAGTCACGAAAATAAAATTGAAATTTCTCCCTCAAATAGGGACCGTCTCTCTCTTTGCCTATTTCTTTTTATCTCTCTCTGACAAAAAACTATTTCCTATCTACGATGGCTTTAAAATACCATTCCTAACTACGACACCTTTAAAACACAACAATACCCTTAACTACCATGGCTTTAGAACAACCATTACCTAAACTACGATGGATGACTTTCAACCACACGCTACACTCCCCTTCATTATTACCCCAACCACGACGAGGAGTCCAGCCAGACATCAACTACGGCAGCAAGGAATCCCCGTACACCACCCCTCTAGAAAAAAAATCCCCCACCCCCTCTAGAAAAAAATCCCCCACCCTCCAAAGAAAATCCCATCCTCCTCGAAAGAAACTCCCCACCTCTAGAAAAAATCCCCCACCCTCCAAAGAAAATCTCCCCATCCCCAGATAGAATCTCATCCCCCCCCAGTGTATACCTAGGGGCCCACAGACGAGCCACTTCCTGGGACCCGACGATTTAAAATAAAAAATGGGAAATTTATCAGAATTGAGGAACCGCTGGTGGAGAGAGAGGTCGACCTCCCGAAATATTTAAATGGACACTGAGGAATGGTGGGGGGGAGGGATAGGGAGGGGAAGAGTAGGGGGAAGGAGGAGGGAGGGGAGGAGTAGGGGGGAAGGAGGAGGGGAGGGGAGGAGGAGGTAGAGAGGAGGAGGAGTAGGGAGAGAGAGAGAGAATGTTTAAAAGCCAGAGAGAGGGGGAGGAAGTCTATGGGAGGAGGGGTGAGGGGAAGGTATGGTGTGTTTAGAGGGAGAGGAGAAGAGGAGAGAAGAGGCGAAGAGGATTGAAGATGCGAGATGAGGAGACGATAATTTTAAAACCAGAGACTAACGTAAATGGAAGGAGAGGAGGAAGAGGAAGAGAGGGATGAGACCTCTTCAGGATGGAATAGAAGAGGATAGAAGATGTAAGGGGTAAGAGGAAGAGAAGGGAGGGAAGGGAGGGACCGTAAGAACCAGAAGAGAGGGAGGAACTGAAGGAGAGACAGAAGCTAAGAGATGCAGGTGGAAAAACAAGGATATTGGAATAATTATGTAGACAAAGGGAGGGAGGGAGAGGAGACAGTGAGGGGTCAGGAGGGAGGGAGGGAGGGGTCAGGAGGGGAGGAGGGAGGGGTCAGGAGGAGGGAGGGATGTATATGTGATGATGCAGGTGGAAGATGGAGGAGGAGAGAGAGAGGGGGGAGATTCTAAGGAGATGCCGAGGAATTGAAGGCTATTGAGGGATGCTATGTTAGGGAGGAAGGAAGGAAGGAAAGAAGGAAGGAAGAAAGGAAGGAAGGAAGGAAGGAAGGAAGGAAGGAAGGAAGGAAGGAAGGAAAGAAGGAGGGAGGGAAGTAAACACATTAAACAGGCGTATAAAACTTGTACATTCCCAGGAGACCAGAGGCTGATGGAAGGAGGAGGAGGAGGAGGAGGAAGAGGCTATTCCATACGCCACTTCAGAAGCGTCGCCTCTCATGAATTAACGTTAGCTGGTTGGAATAGTTTGGGTTAGGTTAGGTGAGTAAACATTCTATAAGAGTTACCCTTAAAAACGTCTTCCATAATAACCAATATAGAATCTTTCTTTAAAAAACACGCCAACACGTGTTGTCAACCACACCAACACAGCTACCAACCACACCTACCAACCACACCAACACAGCTACCAACCACACCTACCAACCACACCAACACAGCTACCAAGCCACAGCTACCAACCACATCAACACAGCTACCAACCACTCTACTTGTCTTCCCCCTTCTTCCTCCTCCTCTTCTTCTGATACTACTCCTCCTCCTTCCTCTTCCTACTCCTGCTTGTCCCCTTACTACTACTCCTTGTCCTCCTCCCTCATCCTATCACTACACTCCCTCCTCCTCTTCTTCCTCCTCCTCCTCAGCCCTGGATATTAATAAAATACACTAATTACCATAACTCACAAACATACAGACAATTCCCGTCACTCTTAAGTTCCCTCCTGTCACCTAAACCAGCTAGATTACCGTCCAATTTTGCCGTATCGGAGACGGTAGAGACAGGGAATCCAATCCTAATAACTGGTAGAGACGGAGGGAATCAAATCTTAAGACAGGAAATCGAATCTTGAGGCAGAGGGAATCCAATCCTAAGACAGTGAATCGAATCCTAAGACAGTGAATCGAATCTTGAGGCAGAGGGAATCCAACCCTAAGACAGTGAATCCAATCCTAAGACAGTGAATCGAATCCTAAGACAGGGAATCCAATCCTAAGACATAGAGAATCCAATCCTAACACAGAGGGAATCCAATCCTAAGACATAGGGAATCCAATCCTAAGACATAGGGAATCCAATCCTATTATCTGAATTCTATATTATGTATGTAAAAACGGCCTCTTAGGTAAATTAACAAGGCGACTTGGGGGTTTCTGTATAGGCCTAGGGCTACCTGGATCCTTCTAATAACTCTGAGAGGTTACGCCTTCTGTGTAGCCCCGGACCTACTCCTACGAGGCTACAGGATGGGCTACTGGGAAGGTTAGGTTAAGGTAGGGGTAAATAGGTTAGGAAAGTTAGGGTAGGGTAGGTTAGGGTAGGTTAGGGTACGGTAGGGTAGGTTAGGTTAGGGTAGGTTAGGTTAAGGTAGGGGTAAATAGGTTAGGAAAGTTAGGGTAGGGTAGGGTAGGTTAGGGTAGGTTAGGGTAGGGTAGGGTAGGGTAGGTTTGTGTGTGTGTGTGTGTGTGTGTGTACAAGTATAACTTCATAAATATAAAAAAAACAGCCAAAAAAAAAAGTCAAACGTAACATCACCGAAAAAAACCCACAAAAATAAAATAAAATAAAATAAAACAAACCTCCCAAAACTTCTCTTCAATCAGCACCCCAACAGTGAGAGACAAATTGGAGGAAAACTGGGAGTGAGAACGAGACCTCTCCAACCCTCCCCAACTTTGTATTTTTAATTAGAGTTTTAATGAGACTCTCTAATTGAAATCTCTCCGTCGCTTTCACCCGAGGCGGTGTGCATAATGGTGCTCTGATTATCTCCTAGGCCTATACGATGACAGGGGGGGTGAGGGGGGAGGGGTGAGGAGGGAGGGGTGAGGGGGAAGGGGTAGGGGGTAAGGTAAGAGGGAATGGGAGAGAAGGGAGGGGAAGAGGAGAGAGTAAAGGGGGGGAGAAATGGAGAAGGGGGAATAGAAGAAGAGGGGGAAAGGTGGTGAAGGAAAGAGGGAGAGAGAGATGCAAGGGGATAAAGTCAAGATAAGAACAAGAGGAGAGAGAGAAACAGGGAGGAAAGAGGAAAAAATAATACAAAATAAAAGAAAAAAATAGAGGAAAAAACGAAAAGAAAGATGAATAGAAGGATAAAAACGGGAAATAAATGAATGAAAGACGAGAATAGAGATGTGAGGAAATAAGGAAGATGAGAAGAGAGAAAACAAAAGCCATAAGGAAGATAGGAGGAGGAAAAATGTCGAAGAAAAAGGAGATAAAAGACGGGAAGAAAAAGATGAGGAGAGAAGAGACGGTGAGATAAATAAGGAGAGAAGAAGGGGAAGAGATAAAGGTAATGACAGCAGGTGATAAAGATGAAGAAAGGAGGTAGACAGTGCAAGAAGAAAGATAAAGAAAGTGGGAGAGAGAGAGAGAGAGGAAGCAGAGAGAGGAGTGAATGGGATAGAAGGGGAGGAAGGAGGAGAATAAGAGGAAGATGAGACGGGGTAACATATAAGAGAAGAGGAGACAGAGAGAGAGAATGGGAGGGGAGGGGATGGGAGAGAGAGAGATAAACACGAAACAAAGAGAAAAAACAGAGGCAGGAGATAATAAACATGACACAAGAAGGATAATAAAACACCAGTAAAACATAGAAAGAGAAACAAAACAACTAAATAATAACAACAGCAGCAACACAACGACACAAAGAGAGGAATAAATAAAAAAAGCAATCAATAAACCACACGTTCCTATTTTTACCACACACAGTCACTCACACTTATAAATAAACTCACGTCACATATCATACTAATTAACATACTACATATCATACTAAAAATAATAATAAATGAATAATATTTTTAAAACAATGATGAAAAAAATAATAAATATGGCAGCTTCGGGAGATGATAGTTGCTGTGTTATTCATAAAAATGGGAATTCGCCTGAGGGGGTGACTCTGATACCGGGACCGTAGCATCCCGTCGCCTCGATATCACCACCTCTATCACCATTCCCTCATCATTTGGACGCTAAAACCATCTCATAGAACCTAAAATATAAACCCTATTCCTTCTATTACAACAAACAACAAGAAAATCGTCAGAAAAGATCAGAAAAATATGATCTAGAATCGAGGAGACACAAGGGTGAATGCCATTTAAATATTTGGACCAGTGGCACCGTAGACTTGCTCGCCGCTGGCATTGTTATTAGAGAAAACGGGTGAGATCCTCTGGGTACTGGGAGAGGGGGAGGGGGCGCTGACAGAGGGGGAGGGTGGATGGGGGAGGGAGGTAGGGGGATTGCCACACATCACTAGGGGCTTCCACACCACGCACTCCTACCCAAATTCTTATGCATAATGTAAGTTTGGTTTCAGTCCTTTTGCGTTAGGGTGGTGGGTGGGTAGTGGGTGGGGGTGGGTAGGGGGTGTGTTGGGAAGGGGGGGGGATTCGATTCTTGTTTTGCTATGTTAGTTTTGAATTGTATATGAGCTTGTGCCTCCCTACTACCCGCCCCCTTCTCTTTCCTCCTTCCTTCCTTCCTTTCTTCTACTACTACTACTACTACTCCCACCCCTCCCTTCTCCTTCCCTCCCTTCCTTCCTTCCTCCTACTACTACTACTGCTGATTCACCTCCTCTTCTTCTTTCTCATTCTTCTACTCTTATTCCTCCTACCCCTCTCCCTCCTCCTCCTTCTCATCTTCCTCTCTATCCTCATCCTCCTTTTTATCCTTCCACCCTTCCTCATCATCTCCTCCTTCCTATCCTCCTCCTCCTCCTTTCCCTATCTTCCCTCCTCCTCCTCCTCCTCCTCCTGTGCATTAAATAGACTCCATAGTCTGAATTTACTCACATGATAAATACAAGATAACTGTATCCCTGAGAGGCAGCTGTCAATGTTTACTTAACCAGATACACAAATGTTTAACCACACAATAGCCAGAGTTAAAGAAAAATAAATAAAATACTATAAAATATATACAATTTTAATGTAATTTTTAGTAGAATAAATATAATATCTATCTATCTAAAAATAACTCACTAAAGAAACACTTACAAGAAAGAGTCAGTTTTTTTTTTTCACGGTAAAATAGTTGAGTGAGTCAGGTTGGGTATCGTCTGTCTGCTTGTCTCAGAGGGGGAGCACAGTCAGGTCCTACCATTTGTTACCCACACACCCCACATGTTTTCTAGCCCACACTAACATCTTTCTTGCCCATACCAATACGTTCTTTAACCCATACTAATGCGTTTCTTGCTCACACCCCCCCCCACACACACTAACACCCACACACCCATCCCCCACACATACCAATACCCACATCCACACCATCACACCCACACACCGATCTCTCTCCTCGTTTGTCAATTTGTTCAATTTTTGTTCAATATTTACAAACTAAAGACTGACAAGACTGACAACAGACAACACACGGTCCAGCCTCGGTCCCTTTAAACACGTGTGCTGTGAGTCTCAAAAGGGCCGCCGAGATGAACACGACCACTTTAGCTGTGTTCACGTATAATCCATCTCAAAGTTCACAAAAGCTTGCTGAAGTTATAAGAAAGTTCACGAAAGTTCCATTTAAGTTCAAGACAGCTCAATTGAGTTCCCAAAAGAAAAATTACATTAAGTTCAAAGAAATTGTTTTAAAGTTCAATAAAAAGTCCACTTTAGATCAAACTAAGTTCAAATAAAGTTAACATAAAGTTCAATAAATTTAAATTAAATTTATATAAAACCCATCCAAGTTCAGCCGAGTTCATATAAAGTTCACTTCAGGTTGAGTTCATAAAAGTTCAATTACGTTCTTAAGTAAGTTCAGAGAGCGTGTTGACCGTCTTGTTGATGTGAAACGTCAACACCCTAATTTGGTTGGCCAGTCCAAGGAGTCAACACACACCACCTCCTCCTCTTCTTCTTCTTCTTCCCCCTCCTCTTCCTCCTCTTCTTCAACCTCCTCCTCTTCCTCCTCTTCCACCTCCTTCTCCTCCTCTTCTACCTCCTTCTCCTCCTCCTCCTCCGCACACCCCTACCTCATCTTATTCCTTACACCACCTCTTTGTCCTGACCCTCCCCCCCTCTGTCTTCCCCTCCCATCCCTTACTCTCCTCTTAACCCCTTCACCTCCTTCCCCTTAGCTCTCATCCCACTCCCCCCTAACCTCACCCTTATATTCCACTCCCCCCTCCCCCTCTTAACCTGCCTCTCAACCAAAGAAGCATATCCCCTGCCCTTCACCTTCCACCACTCCTTCAATCCCTCATCTTCCACCCCTCCACAACTCCCTACCTCCACCTAGTCTGACCCTCCACACCTCTACCCCCTCTATCCTCCACACCCCTTCTTAACCCATCCACACCCCCTAGTCTGACCCTCCTCACCCTCCACACCCTTTCTTACCCCCTCTCCCCCCCCCACCAAAGAAGCATATCCCCCTCCCTGACATATTTGGTATGCTACTCCTCAGGGCGTCTCCACCATGTCAATTTTCCAGTCCATTGATTGCCTGAATAATTCCAGATGAGTCCGGTCGGTCACTCGGCCTCCTGCTTACCTCCCTACCTCCCTCCCTCCATCTCTCTCTGTCTACCTCCCTCCCTCTGTCCCTCTCTCCCTTCCCACCACCCTCCCTCCTTCCCTCCTTCCTCTCTTGTTTGGTTTGTTTGATCTCTTGTCTGATTACCTTGGCTTATTGTTTGACATCTTTGATTTGTTTGGTATTTTGTTTGACACAGTGTTTGATTTGTTTGGTCTTGTCTTTCGCTTGTTGTGTTTTTTGTTAGGCTGTTTGTTTTGCATTTGATTCGTTTGGTCTATGAGAGAGAGAGAGAGAGAGAGAGAGAGAGACCAAAACAAAACACAATAACAAACATAAGATCACACTACGTATAATTCACGTACGGAACAACCAAACACCCCAATTATCAAGTATAACCCTCCCCCCCCCTCCTCCTCTAACTGTACATGAGAAAAGGCACTTAAAATCCGCACTTAAATAACAACACAACCTTCAAGTCCAAAATGGCGTAGAAATCACACTAAGACTCGTGAATAAAAGGGTGGTTGTTCTGGTCAATTATAATACTACAACAATCACGATGTTTCCTTGGAAGAGACAATGGGAGGGGGGGGGGTGGAGGATTAAAAGGAAAAGGTGGAATAGTAGTAGTAGTATAAGTAGTAGTAGTAATAGTAGTAGTAGTCTTATCATCACACCCATAGTATAACAAAGACACTCAAGCCTTAAGTGTCTTCTCAAGGATACACTCAAGCTATGACTAACACTCACGTTACAAGTGTATATCTCCCATCATTTATTATCAAATTTTACAATATTTATCATTTAACTTATTTTAACTATTATCATTACTCATAAGTTCATTTCTTATTGTTAGATTAGCTATTGTTTTTGTCGATTTTATTTCTGGTGTTTTTAAATAATTGGTATTTTTGGTGTTTGGTTTTGTTTGGTTACTAAGGTTAGTTTAAGAGGATTTGGTTAGGTTAGGTTAGGTTTAAGAGGATTTGGTTGGTCGTCAAGCTGCAGCGACCTTTAAGAGATAGTTATTTTTGTGTGAGTGAGTGAGTGACCGAGCTATGGTACCTCACCCTGCAATGGCACCATACTCTCCACACCACGCCCACAATGGCACTACACATAACACCACACCCATAATGGCACTACACCCACAATGGCACCACATCCACAATAACGCCACACCCATAATAACACAATACCTACAATGGCATCACACCCACAATGGCACCACACCCTCAGAAGCTATAGAGCCACACACAGTGCCACTTTGTTTTGTCCTCATTACCATAGAGTTTCTTTCCCCAGGAGTTAAGTGGTCACATCTTCTACCATTTACCACAGCTAATGAGCACTCCCCCCTCCCACAGTTTTACACCCAGCTCTCTACCACTTACTGGTCAAATGGGCCCCAACCTAACCTAATTTAATGGACCCCAGACTAATCTAATGGGGACACAACCTAACTTAACGGGCCCCAAACCTAACCTAACAGGACCCAATGTAATCAAACCCACGCTAACCTAATCCAACTTAATCAAACCTAACCTAACATTACCTAACCCAACCTAATGGGGACTATACGAACAAGACCTAATATACCCCAGTTCTAATAGGCCCCCAACCAACCTAATCTAACCATTGAGGCTGGGGTCCATTAGGCCTAAGACCCACTATGATTTAGGCCCACTAGGACTTGACCCTATTTAGGTTAAACCAGGTTGAGGCCAATTAGGAATGGAGTCCACTTAGCTGGGTACACAAAAACATGTACAGAACAGAATGTAAACAAAAACAACATGTAGTGAACCCGAACAAATACACTGATCACCTTCCTGTGTTGGTGACGTCAAACAACCCCGAGTCATTAGCGGCCTTGACTCGGCAGGTAATTCCAGGACTTAAGAGTAACTGTACTCAAACACATACAGAGTGAAGTGAAGAAAACTGAGAAGAAAAAAATAAAACAAAATCACGAGACTTGTCGGAAATGAACGTCTCAATTGTCCAAACTGTTACCGATAACGTCAATGGTCTTTTTCTTGAGCCGATTACGTTGCCGATAAGAAGACACTACGATAGGTCATCAGGGAACCGATCCGATTAATGACAAAATAGCGATAGTGATTATAAATTACATCTTATCGTAAAGGTGATCCAATTATGATGACGTGGCGTATCCATGGCCACTTGTGAGACTTCCGCTTCTGGACTCACAGACGGATTTGAACGCTTTACTCATAATCACCTGTGGGCGAAGTGGTGGGGGGTGGTGAGGGTTGAGGTTGAGGGGTTGAGGGTGGGGGTTGAGGGTGGGGGGTTGAGGTTGACGGGGTTAGAGTTGAGGAGGTTGAGGTTGAGTGGGTTGAGGGATGGGGAGGAGGGGCTGAGGGGAGTTAGCGAAGGGGGGTGTTGCGAGCGAGAGGGACCCGGACCTTAGCCAGCCTAATAACGGTGCTGGTGAGGTAAGTGGTGGGAAGTTCTCAGGTTAATTAGCTGAGAAAGTGCGAATGGTTTTAATAGTTGCAAGTTATCGTTCCTTTGTTTTACCCCAGTGAGTGGAATGGGTCGGGTCAGGCTGTCGTGTGGCACTGTACTGGTGGTGGCACTAACAACTTAAGTGACACCAATATAAAGACCACACTTAAATCCTCTTTAAAAGACCCAATACACAGACTACACTTTACCCAGGCGTTGAGAATCACTTAATCACGTATTTGTGGAAATATTTCTACCTGTGAGTACGATGACTTTGTCCCTTGAGTACGAATACTTAATCCAATGAGTAAGATGAGTTTAACCTGAGTACAAAGACAACCCCATGAGTACAATAACCTAACACTCTTGAATACAATGATTTACGCCTCTTGAGTACGACCACCTAACCCTTGAGTGCACTTACTTAACCCCTTTGAGTACAATATCATAAAAGTCAATCCGTCTACTTTATTATACAGTACTTCACCAAAAAACTAGTACCTGGCCTCTGATGTACACGATTATACAGACAAGATTATGCAAATTACTTTTTTTTTTCATTTTTAGCAAGAATTTTTGTTACAGTTAATTATTAGTGGATAATAATGTCTCGGGAGTTATAGACATTTATATATTATCTCCTCAGGGTGTCTTCAAGAAAGCTATAATTTTCTTAAACAAATACTAGTAAGTGTAGATTACTCACTATTGATTATAACCCCAACGTAACAATCCCTATGTAACAACAACAATCCCTACGTAACAACAACAACAACCCCTACGTAACAATAACAATCCCCACGTAACAACAACAATCCCTACGTAACAACAACAATCCCCACGTAACAACAACAATCCCCACGTAACCACCACCGCGTCTTCCTTGCTTACTCAACTCATAATCAATACACAAGCTGGCAACCTCTGAATCTGATCGATATAATGTGAAACTCGACGAGAAAATCCATTCCAGGTGACACCATGCAGAGGTCAGGGTGTATACACGAAAACAGCGTCTCTCTAGTCCTGTGGCCCAATACGAACACCAAGTCAATTTCTTCTTCCTCTTCTCCTTCTTTCTCATCTTCGTCCTTCTCCTCCTCCACCACTATCACCTTCTCCACCACTATCACCTCCTCCACCACTATCGCCTTCTCCACCACTATCACCTCCTCCACCACTATCACCTTCTCCAACACCACCACTACCAACTACACTATCATCAATACCACCACAACATAACACCATCACACACACACACAACCTACTGTGTGTGTGTGTGTGTGTGTGTGTGTTTGTCTTGTTTACTTTCTGATAAGGTAAAACAGAGTGCCTAATAATAGCAGAACCCAACAGGTGAAAATATCAGAGTACTTACCAATTAAGACACACGATAAGGTAAGTTACTTGTAATACTTCCTTCTCTTCATAAGCACCTCACAGCAGGGCAAGGGGGTAGGGGTGAGTAACTTCTCACTTCCCTCACAGCAGTACAGGGGTGGGTAGATAACTTCTCACTTCCCTCACAACAGTACGGGGTAGGGTAGATAACTTCTCACTTCCCTCACAACAGTACGGGGTATGGTAGATAACTTCTCACTTCCCTCACAACAGTACGGGGTAGGGTAGGTAACTTCTCACTTCCCTCACTTCCCTCACAACAGTACGGGGTAGGGTAGGTAACTTCTCACTTCCCTCACAACAGTACGGGGTAGGGTAGCTAACTTCTCACTTCCCTCACAACAGTACGGGGTAGGGTAGGTAACTTCTCACTTCCCTCACAACAGTACGGGGTAGGGTAGCTAACTTCTCACTTCCCTCACAACAGTACGGGGTAGGGTAGGTAACTTCTCACTTCCCTCACAACAGTACGGGGTAGGGTAGATAACTTCTCACTTCCCTCACAACAGTACGGGGTAGGGTAGATAACTTCTCACTTCCCTCACAACAGTACGGGGTGGGGTAGGTAACAGAGACGGGGTACACCTCTTCAAAGTGGCCCTGGCAACACGAAACACAATAATATCGAACTTCATTTCTCTAACACTTAATAATCCGCGACACTCAAGACACGATAGTAACTTTCTAGAGTAAAATTCCTGAGAAAATCACGTAAAAATGACTGAAATCACCCGTAAATATGTCCGAGGTGTTGGGGGTACAAGGAATTTTGGGTAAATGAGCAGAAGAGGTAACTGAAGGACTAACATGCCGCCTACATCTCAAATTCTATCTCCTGATTGGTGGATGAAAATATGTTACTAGCGAGCGGTCGTTAGCGATGTTTATAACTAGTTCACGGCAGACAGGGAGCGGTCGCTTGATGATGTAAACAAACGGAGTCCAGCGTTTGGAGGTATAGTTACGCGTGATAAGAGAAATATGTGTAGTATATAGACACATATGTATAACGACACTGATCAGGAATAGAGTATAAGTTACACCACGATGCTACTTAAGGCGACACATCCAACAGTTTGATAAAGAGGAGACGACAGAGTGTGTGTGGTGTGTGTGTGTGGTGCGTGTGTGCGTGGTGCGTGTGTGTGTGTGTGTGCGTGTGTGTGTGGTGCGTGTGTGGGTGTGTGTGTGGTGCGTGTGTGTGTGTGTGGTGCGTGTGTGTGTGTGTGGTGCATGTGTGTGTGTGCGGTGCGTGTGTGAGTTGTATGAGTTGCCTGTGTATATGTGTGTGTGTGTGTACGTGCATGCGAGTCTGTGTACATACGTATGTGTATGTGTATATAACAGGTAATTACCCTCCAGGTTGTACTCCCGGTCAGAAGTACACTCATCTTCCGGGTCCGGCTCTCCGTGTACTCTGACCGGCACCGGAAGCCCTACGCCGATCACTCACCTGGCAGCGTCCTCCTCTGAGCCGGTCATCACTACAGTAACCACTATAATAACCAGAGACAATCATCTTCCTCAATTACTTGCGACATTTATGCAACACAATGTGAGGTCTGTTTGAGTTGGCGTGCCGGACAAAACAACTGAGGGGAGGACGGAAGAGGAGGAGTAGGAGAGAAGAGGAGGAGGAGAAAAGGCGGAGGAGGAGGAAAGGGAAGACAAGACGGAGGAGAAGGAAGAGAGAAGATAAGGTGGAGGAGAGAAGATGAAGAAGGAGAGGAAGAGAAAAATTAAGAAGGAGAGGAGGAGAGAAGATGAAGAGTGAGTTACGTCTCAGACCACTAACACTACGCCACATTACCAGGACTAAGGCAGCGTTACGGCTACGACTATGAAGGCTTTGGAGAGACTCGGTCAGGTGAAACTGTGCAAGACTCGGAACGTGTGGGAGAATTATCCAAATTATCCGTGATTGCTAAGTCCATGTTGACCGAGAGCCTTAGAGGAGGGAAGGAGGAGAGGAGAGGAGGGAGAGGAGAGGAGAGGAGGGAGAGGAGAGGAGGGAGAGGGACGGGATAGGGGGTGATAATGAGTTGTAATTATCCTCACGTAATTAATATTTTTGATGACTCGACTTTGGTGTCTTGTGTGTGAGTGGAGGGGGGAGGGAGTTAGGGATGGGGGTAGGAGGGGTGGAGGAGGGGGTAAAAGGTGGGGAGGAAGGGGGGGGGGTTCCTCAAGACCAGGAAATACGTGTTATTACATTATTTTCTACCTGAGTGATTGTACTTTATAATCAACTCCACACAGTACAGAAATTACAGTATTGGTTGGGCTCCCCAGGTGTGCTTAAACTTACCTGTCGGGAAAAAAACCCATGTAATTCTACCCATAACTTGTATATTTAAATCATCCACAATTTAATACCTCGAATTTCAACGACAAAGGCACCGAAAACGGGAAGAAACATTCGATTCCAAGAAACTAAACTTAATGACCGTGAGAGAGAGAGAGAGAGAGAGAGAGAGAGAGAGAGAGAGAGAGAGACCATCAACTTGAGTATTTTAGTCCTGTTAACACTATTCCCTGAAGAGTGGCCACGATTATTTAGTCATCTGTACACAAGGAGGTAGTGTGGCCGACACTGCAATCGACAGCCATTACTTCCTAAACTGTAAACTTAGATACCCATTAACAGATAAATGAACTGGGCACGAACCAGCGATCTTAAGGACAGATAAGTGAAAACCGTATCCACTCCGCCGCTTGTAAATGTGTAAAGGTCACAATAGACACAGTGCCTGACCTCATAGTGCACCTTACCTTAACACCTGTAGTCCACCTGTGCAAGATTTACAAGTCCTGTGTGTTAAGAGTCACTACCTCACAATTATCTTCCTAATAACTAAAATATCTTCATTAAAAAACAAAACTTCTCTTAAACGCTGAAAATTTTGGATTAAGTAAACACAACCTAATCGACACATCACTACTGCATTGTACTCCCCCCAAAAAAATATCTTTACGATTCTATGTGAGACAATATGACACAACAGACGAAGGATTTTGACAACCCTATCGAGACAACAGGAGTCGTAGTGTTCATTGTGTAATTCATCGACCCCCTCCGTAAAGATACTTTTTTTGGAGGGGTGATCAGGTCCTAATTTAGGGTTGATACTGGTTTCCCCTGAATAGTTAACAGCTAATTACCGGTAGTTAGCTCCTGAATTACGCTCGTTACAGGTAGTTAAGGGCGGGTGGTGATGACTTACTCTGCCTATCGTCTGCTGGGTAATAAGGGGGTTATCTCGGCCCATACATCACCTTCTCCTCCTCCTCTCTAGTCTGCTTCTCCGTGACCCTGTGTGTGGGTGTGGGAAGGGAGATGAGTGGGAAGGGAGATGAGTGGGAAGGGAGATGAGTGGGAAGGAGATGAGTGGGAGAAGAGAGCAGGGAGAGATACATACATACTTAAAAACACAAATGAAACACACATACAACCACTAATACACACACACACACACACATACAAACACACAAACATACACACATATATTTATACACAAACACATTCACATACATACACACCCACCCAGAAATTCCGACACAGACACACCCACCGACACAGACAGACATAGAGCCCCAAGGCAATCTTACCACAGACACCCCAGCCCCCAGACACAGACAGACATACAGACACACTCAGCCCCAGACACACTCAGCCCCCAGACACACTCCAGCCTCCAGACACACTCAGCCCCAGACACCTCAGCCCCCAGACAGACAGACATACAGACACAGCCCCAGGGTAATGGTGGTTCATATACCCAGAAATCTTACCTAAACACTCTCAGCCCCAGACACACTCATCCCCCAGACACACTCAGCCCCCAAACACACCCAGCTCCCAGACAGACAGACAGACACAGCCTCGGGGTAGTAATGGTGGTTCATATTATTAGTGTTGAAGGTCACAAACAACACACTGTGGGCCTCAAAACTGTCAGCTCTTGTTATATACGAGGAGGTGAGGCTAATTAGCATATTCGTCCACCCTAAATTTGCATAATACACCTGAGATAAAGCCTTAATGGTGTATGATGAAGGGACGTAGTGAGACAGCCACAAGTGATCCTCTAAACTTAATTAAATACTAGACCATGTTAAAAATTGTTCTAGTGATTATTACGTTAGGAAATTAGTAGAGATAATCATCCAGTCTCTCTCTCTCTCTCTCTCTCTCTCTCGTTTTCTCTGTTGGTTCATTATGTTGAGGAGGACGTTGATCTCTCTCTCTCTCTCTCTCTCTCTCTCTCTCTCTCTCTCTCTCTCTCTCTCTCTCTCTCTCTCTCTCTCTCTCTCTTCTTCTACCTCCCCATCTGTCTCTTCTTTTCTCTCCCTTCTCCTACCTCTCCCCTCCCTCCCTCTCCTATAACTGGCCTACGTACTGTTGTACTATACAGATGGTAGTCATCCCACACCTCTTGGTACCTCAACTCCGTTACCTTCCAGCCGTCTCAGATACCAAGCTACCAAAAACGTTTCCAGACCCCGTATTTAACATGTGAACCTTGGTATTGGTCAGGTATGCAAATGAAGGTATTGGAAATATTAGCATGATGGCAGGATGTCTTCCCCTAGGTGTGTCCCCGTGTTAGGGTCCAAGGTGATCGTCCACCTCCAGTGAGAATGTTCTTTAGGAATGTTAACTCGTTTACTATTCACTAATTATACACAGGTGAGAAGATAAGTTACTACCTACCCCCGGCTCCCAAAAAGGTGTACTGGTGATTATCAGGTGTTATGGTAGGATGGGTCAGTAGGTTAGGTTAAGTTAGCATTACTTAGGTGAGGTGAGGTGGAGTTTGGTTAGGTTAGCTTGTTAAGTTATTTGATTAGGTTAGGTTAGGTTAGGTCAGGTCAGGTCAGGTTAGGTCAGGTCAGGTCAGGTTAGGTCAGGTCAGGTCAGGTTTGTCTTTCCACTGGTTACCTCCTCAACCTACAACCAAGATACAGGCCATAAGTACAGTCACCCAAAAAAGTCCTGTCGCGAACCATGAACCCCGAGATTCAGACTCGTGAACCCGAAGCAGTAGACACTGATACATTATTCTGTCCATAAATGCTTCGGATTCAAGAGTCTGAATCTCGGGGTTCATGGTTCGCGACAGGACTTTTTTGGGTGACTGTACAGTACATACATTCCCCCTCACCAAAATTAACCCCTCAACCTTACACTACCACCAACACCTGTTAATTACACCTGAACTTACACCTGTCCAAGTGCTGTTTATGGCAGTCTATACAAGCACTAATTCCCATAACCTAACCTAACCATAACAGACCCATAACCTAACGTAACTTACCCTTATTGACGTAAATATTAACTAAAAGATCAAACTAACCTAAACTCCCATTACCTCAGCTGTAAAGATCCCAGTCCACCGACCCAGACTATAATTAGCACTGACATTATCGGCGAGCGTATGCCTACTAATTACTTCAAAAACACCTACTTTACGATTATGTTCCTTGGGTAAAGCTGTAATTAAGGTCTATATAGGTGAGGAGGGGGAGGGAAGGAGTGGGGAGGGGAGTGGGGTGGGGAGGTGGGGTGAGGTGGGGAGGTCGGTACTGAGGCTCGTTTCTCAGCCCATTAGTTCGGGGTTTGTTTTGTCAAGTTTAAACCACACACACACACACACACACATTTGCCTTTTATTTTTGTTATTATTATTGATTCTTATTAACGTATGTCGTAAAAAAACCCCAAGATATTTCCAGGGGGGGTTTCGTTTCTTACAGGAAAGGGAGGGAGGAAGGGAAAGTAGATGGAGGGAAAGAGGGAAGGAGGAAAGATATGTGGAAGGAATAGGGGTGAGGAGGAAAGAAGGGGATCAAGAGGAAGGTGTAAGGAGGAGAAGAGGTGAAAGATCAGATGAAATTGTTCATTTTTTGCACCAGAATTTCCCGGGAAAGAACTTATAAATTTCCTCAGTAATTATCACAATGAGTTGGCCCAAGACTTTCCTCCCGTTACGTGATGACAATTAAGGTATTATAACATTATATTCAACCCTCTTAATGCTAAATAACACAAGGGGTAAAACCAGCCTTAATCACTCGTACTATAAGGGTCAAATTACCTAACTCCTTAACTCTATGGCAGCTAGTCAGGTTTTTACGAGCGAAGGTGCAGTAAATATTGACGAAAATTATACGTACGAAAAATTATCTTCATAGTACGATTCATCATACTTAATCATCCTTAACAGTTACTGTAATCAGGTGTAATTAAACAATACAGCCATTAAGAAGGATTTTGTGTTAATTGTGAGAGATAAAAATATGCATAATTATCACAGCGTGTTGGCGTGTAGAAAACTTGACCCCCCCACCTCCCGCCCCCTCGCGTGGCAGAGTAACCCCGTCAGTATGGAAGAGGTTTTCATACCCTGGGAAAATAGATGAACTCCCAAGTTCCTGTGTTGTTGTTGTTGTTTTTATCCCATAAATTCAATCCGGAACATCCCCGTGACCTCTCCTCCTTGGTGACCCCGTGACCTCCTCCTCCTTGGCTGACCCCCGTAGCCTCCCCCTCCTTGGTGCCCCCCATGACCTCCTCACTCCCTTGGCCCCCAGCTGACCTCCCCCTCCTTGACCCCCCCGTGACCTCCTCCTCTCCCTTGGTAATGACCCCCCCATGACCTCCTCCTCCTTGTTGACCCCGTGTGTTTATTTTTTGCAGTAGTGCCCAAAAGCGTCATTAGTACCTGGACAACTTTACTCACACCACAGTCACTCAATTCTTCAATTTTATGGGTTCAACTTTTTATATATATGATCGATTGAATGGTTTTGCTTTTATTATTTTATGACTTTAGTGATAGATTAATTACAGGCATACAGGTAACACTTAGTATAGTTAAACAGGTAACAAATATCAAGCAACAGGTAAACAAATGACTCGCATATTTAGTTAATTAACCTGTAAAAGGGTTTATGGTTTACAGGTAAGTAGTTGAGAGAGAGAGAGTAATTACCTGCGATAATGAGGTCGTCAGGTTTTTCACACAGTCAAATTACCATGCAACAGTTTGGCCAAGTCGTTTGCCCAGTTAACTACCCTTTTTAATAGAGTCATTCCACTTTGTTCTAAATGTCACGTATTTTTATGAATATTGGAAGTGTATTAACTGGGAAATTCACTTCCTGTGTTTGAGTATTGATGCTGTTGCTTCTGTGTCACCCTGTAGGTTAGGTTAGGTTAGGTAAATTTAGATTAGGTTAAGTTACATTAGGTTAGGTTAAGTTAATTTAGATGAGGTTGGATCTTATTAGGACGGGGAGGGAGAGGGGCCATTTGACCAGTGGCCTTCTCCTCCCCTCAAGGCCCTGGCCATCAGTTATCAAGAGGGTGTTTGACGTGGTGGCCGGGCAGCGCTAAGAGACCTCGTGATTTACTGTGTGTTAGTCAGGGTGAATTATGGCTCCGGCAAATATTTACCTGCGAGGGAGGGGGTCATGGTGAGGGAGGGGTGAGGGGTGAAGGGGGGGTGAGGGGTGAAGGAGGAAAGAGGGGTGAGGGGTGAAGGAGGAAAGAGGGGTGAGGGGTGAAGGAGGAAAGGAGGGGTGAGGAGGTGTAGGATGGAAGGCGTTATGGTGAGGGGAGGAAGGCGAGAGGTGATGAAGGGGTGAGTGGTGGTGAGAAGGTGAGGGGTGATGGAGAAGGGATAGGAGGTAAAGAAGAGGTGGCGAGGAGGGTGGAGGAAGGAGAGATAAAGATGAGAGAGGAGAGAGAGAGATTATCTCCATGCAGGACTCCCTCCACCCCCATCAAGGTCCACCTCCACTAAGCAACACCTTGAGGTCACCACCACACTATAAGAGGTGAACCTCAAGCCAGTGTTTGTAAATAATGATGAGGATGGCGACCGAATCTTAACGTAGTGTTCTATGTGGCACAGTAGGTACAGCCCTTCAACATCCACGGTACAGTCAAGGTACAGTAACTACAGCGGTACACCAACAATACAATAACTACAGCGGTACACCAACAATACAATAACTACAGCGGTACACCAACAACAACAATAACTACAGCGGTACACCAACAATACAATAACTACAGCGGTACACCAACAATACAATAACTACAGCGGTACACCAACGGTACAGTAGCGTGTAAAGGCGTTTCCACAGATGACTGGGTTCGCCTCTCGCCTAATTAAATTTTAACAGACCTCGGGGAAACACTAATTGCTCTTCTGTGGGCAACCCGGAACGCGATTTCCTTCTCCTGTTTTCTGTTGTTGTTTGGTGTTGTTTTTCTGGGGATAACTATAACAAACAACAAATAACTAACAAATAACAATTTCCTCCTCCCCTTCCCTCCTCTTCCTTCACTTCTCTTCCTCTTTAGACCTCATAATCTTTCTTCCTGTTCTCCACTCTCCTTCTCCTCCTCCTTTCCTCCTCCTCCCTCCTCCTCTTTCTCCCACCTCGACCCAACAAAAGAGAAGTCCCGAGAAGCAATTAAAGGTTAATCACCACTATGGCTTAAATGGGTCTCATTAGCGCCCACAGGTGCTGAGCCATCGTCCAGGTAGTTAGCAGAGGTCACCTGACACCTGCCGCCACCTAATACACCTTGATGAAAGAAAGGCGACAGTACAGGTAAAATCGATAATAATAATAATAATAATAATAATAATCATAATAATAATAATAATAATAATAATAATAATAACCAAATAAATAATAAAATAACAACAATAATATCAAAAATATTATCAAAACAACAAAATTGACAATAACAATAACAACAATAACAAAAACAACACCATTAAAACATAAATAACAACATCAATAACAAGAAGAACTAACAATCACACACCATCACCCCCTGAGGCCACCATTCAACACAACAACTCATTACCACCACTTACACCCCCTAATTAGTGATGGTTACAACCCAACAAAGGCAGGAACATATTAATTGCCCTTTTGATTCCGGGGAGGTCATTAGTGAAGGCGCCATAACACTTTTGTTCTCCCACTCCTCACCCCCTCCTCCCTTCCCCCAGAACCCCTTGTCTTCCCTCCTCCTTTACCCCTTCCGTCTCTTCTCCAGTACTCTCCTTCCCTCCCTCCTCCAACACACCCCATTCCCTCCCTGGAAGGTAATTACCTGGTTTGTGGTTAATTACTGAGTCGTTGCCCGCTAATGACCTCGTGGGTGGAAGTACTCAACCCACATCTAACGCGGGCTGTTGTGTTGCAGACCCGACCAAGTGTATCAATGTGACTCAGGTTAATTTAATCTAAGTGGGCAAGTGTGTGGGCAGGTGTGGGGTGAGGAGGGAGTAGCAGGGTGGGTGGGGAGGGGAGTGTGTAGGCAGGTGTGGGGTGAGGAGGGAGGTGTGGGGCAGGTGTGGGTGAGGAGGGAGGTGTGGGCAGGTGTGGGGTGAGGAGGGAGGGGCAGGTGGTGAGAGAAGGAGGTGGGGCAGGTGGGGAGAGGAGAGAGTGTGTGGGCAGGTGTGGGGAAGTTTGGACAAGTGTGGGGAGGTCTGGGCAGGTGTGGAGGGAGGGAGACCCAGGCCAGCCCTTACAGGTAATTGAATAAGAGCTTCCGTTACCGTGGAGCTCCTGTTAATAGTCGCCACAAATGAACCCGTTTCAATATAATTACCTACACAACCTTTCCCTCTTACGCCCCCGTTACTGTTAGGAGGAGGGGGGAGAAGGGAGGGTTAGGAAGTGGGAGGTAAGGAGGATAATAATAATAATAATAATAATAATAATAATAATAATAATAATAATAATAATAATAATAATAATAATAATAATAATAATAATAATAATAATAATAATAATAAACCTCAGCCACTTCGAAAACGAGAGTCTTAAAGAGAAAGAGAGAAAGAGATAAAGATACTAAAGATAGATAGAAAGATACTTAAAAGATCGTTAGAAAAATAGAGATAAGAGAAAAATACAGGTAGAGGTGTTAGTATATAGATCAATAATTACCAGGTGTGAGCAGGACAGGTGACACGTCCCCTTGGTCACCATGACTTAGCAATGCTGGGACGTTGAGCACTGCACGAACATCGACCACTCCAAGCGTCGACCAATGCAGGCGTCGAGCAACACAGATGCATCGAACACTGCAGGAGCATCACGCACTGCATTAGGGTAGCCAGAAGTCCTAATTAGTACTGGCTGTGTCCTAATTACCACTGGCTACTTGCTGCGGAAGTCCACTGTGGGGGGGAGGACCTGGGTCACGCATGCTGTTCCCTGCTGTACTGTCCTGTTTGTCATGCTGCAGGAGAACGAGACAGAAACAGCAGTAGTAACAAGAAATCCCGTAGAAGGCGTAGGTGGTGGCGTAGGAGGCGTAGAGAGAGACGTAAGAGTTGACGAAGGATGAGGAGGAGGAGATCAAGAATGTGTAGGAGGGAAGGAGATATAGGCTAATGGTGGGGTCCAACGACTCATCATAAAAACACCCACCACAACACCCCCACACACCCACAACATCAACCCCCACACCCCCAAACACACCCCCTCCACACACCACACACACCCCCACACACACACACCCCACAGAACACAGCGGCAGGTCGACCATTGTAATCAGGTGTACATATAGGGAGAGGAGCAGCCGAGAGGTGGGCGTGCTGGAGAGAAAGATTAGGCGGCGGTAATTACGTCTTTGCTGAGGCCTTTTCGCGTTTTCTCTCATCACCATAACAATGAGCTCTACTCTGACTCTGTGACACGAGAGAGAGAGAGAAGAGAGAGAGAGAGAGAGAGAGAGAGAGAGAGAGAGAGAGAGAGAGAGAGAGAGAGAGAGAGAGAGCGCTACATCTTATAAGATTGACCCCACGATATAAAGACTGGCTTAAGACTACCACGGAGAGAGAGAGAGAGAGTGTAGGAGGCAGACAAGGTGTTAGCTAGCGGCATCTTCCAGCTGTTAACGTACTACTACTTTGTACTAAATTCTCCCCTTTTGGGTTGGGTGGGTGAGCGTGCCTTTGTTGAGTGATTTACGTAGCAGAACCCACTCCTGTATAACCAATGGTGGGTATTGTGTTACTCATTCTCAACATCTATCAGCCAGGTCAGGAAAGGCGGTGGACAGTGACATACAGAACAAAGTGAATTTCTCCCCCTTAAGACAACACTAACACTGAGACGTAATAATGGGTTGTCCTGAGTGCGTGTAGCCAGCCCCATGCCTTGTCCCTCACCCCCTGCCTAATTGAATTATTCATCCCCTTACCTTACTCATTAACATTCACCTTTCATGAGTGTGAAATCGTTTGGAACACAAGTTTAGGTGTGTGTGTGTGTGTGTGTGTGTGTGTGTGTGTGTGTGTGTGTGTGTGTGTGTGTGTGTGTGTGTGTGTGTGTGTGTGTGAATACCTGCGTTAAGACTTGTTAATAGGTTGTGTGAGGAGGCTAGAGAGAACAACAACAATAATAATAATAATAATAATAATAATAATAATAATAATAATAATAATAATAATAATAATAATAACCTAACTTAACCTTACTTAACCTAATCCCTCAGATAGCATTAAGGTATTTAAATCATCAAGTGAAATAAGCTGAGGGAATCAATCAAGCGATTATAACAAAAATCACTAAATTATATCCTTAATTTAGGATTCACAGGTACACAGCTAACAGAGCCCACACCAAATTCACCTGGCAACCATAACAACCTGTAATTAACACCTGAGTGGGACTGCTTGGGTACACACTCACTAAATATGTTGTGATAATTGAACAAAACTTACCTCCAAACTTATTTACATTAGCAATATAATTTCTTCTTAAAATTATATAATATACAGATACTTAATTTGGTTTATGTTAATTAAATTTGAGAGTTAACAGTTTATTAAGTGTTAAAGATGATTTATTTTAACAGTAGGTCAAGTGTTTTGTTAAATTTAGCAGTTAATAATACAGTGAGGGATAGAGTAACGTTTAATTTAACACTTAACAGTATATCATAATTAGTATCTAAAGCAATCATAAGTAAACATAACATCGCAATACCATCAAGTAAATAACACAAACCGTAACAGGTAGGTCACAGGTACTTCCTAACAGGTAAAGGTCACAGGTACCTAACAGGTAAAGGTCACAGGTACTCTCAACAGGTAAAGGCATAACAAAGCACAGGTACTCTCAACAGGGTACAGTCACAGGTACTCTCAACAGGTGGGTCACAGGTACTCCACAGGTACAGGTCACAGGTACTCTCAACAGGTAAAGGACACAGGTACTTACAGGTACAGGGTTGGTGTCATTTCACAGGTACAGGTCACAAACAGTCACCCTGGACCAACATAAACCACCCCACATAGTAACCCCCCCACCACATAGTAACCCCCCCCCACCACAGTAACCCTCTACATGAGCGATAAACATGTATATTGAAGACCAGACGATAAATCACTCAACTTTACTCAAATTTATACATGACTCTCAGTATTGATACTGACACACACTCACACACATCTGCACACTCTCACACACATTTCATAACATTACACTTCAAATACACACACACCTACAACACACACACCTACAACACTCACAACTACTTCGATCAAGACGTTAATCCTGGGTTATATTATTTATTATTCAGCCAAACGGTATAACATCATTGTGGTCTGAATACTTTTTACGTGGCTGAGCTCTAGAGTGCACCTAACCTGATGGTAAAATGTACTCTGAGTGTGTTTCACCACCAGGCACCGTGCACTCTAGAGCTCAGTCTACCTAGAGTGATTGACGCCTCCTACACCTGAACAAACATGATTAATATGGTGAATTACTGTGTGTGTGTGTGTGTGTGTGTCTGTGTGTGTGTGTGTCTGTGTGTGGTGTGTGTGTGTGTGTGTGTGTGTGTGTGTGTGTGTGTGTGTGTGTGTGTGTGTGTGTGTGTGTGTGTCTGTGTGTGTGTGTGTGTGTGTGTCTGTGTTGTGTGTGTGTGTGTGTGTGTGTGTGTGTGTTCCAAGCATCCTCATAAATCACCGACACTCAGAACATTTAACATTCTTCAATTACCATCCACAGGCTAGGGAGAGGTCACACCACCATGAGAACACTCCCTCCACCTGCCAACACCTGCCTACGGTGACAGATGCTCACATAACACATGTTGTACGACCAATAAATCGTACCACGACCTCCCACCACGACCCCCTCCCACCACGACCCACCTCCCACCACACACGACCTCCCACCACGACCTCCTCCTCCCACCACGACCCCCTCCCTCCCACCACGACCTCCCACCCACCCTCCCCCACCTCCCTATTCTCAAAGATGTTTAAAGTGTTTTGTTTTTTCAAAACAGAGAATGAAAAAGGTGAATCTCGTTCCAATTGTTATTTATTTGTGTGTTTTTTTATGAATTTCTCTTAAATCAACCTGGTATATCGTCCTTCAATCACCATTTATGAGGGAAAAAGAAAAATGATCAGATGAATTTTTTTCTTCAGACTCTTGGCCGCCCCTAGACTGTAAGGTGTCCGTGGCGCTGACTGGGTGTGACGGCGGCGGGCGGCTCAAAGACACCCGTCACCTGTCAGCTATTATGCTAACAAGGTCCCACGCGCATCAATATTCACCCATCCGTCAGCGGCCACTCACAAATCATTCCCAGGTGAATAATGTTGCAAACTTGCCGGACGAGGTAATGATATGGCGGGTGTGAAGACCGGCACCCCCACCACCACCTTTACTGCCCAGTGGTGTGACTCTACCTCACACCAAGGTTAGTGGTGTGACCTTACCTCACACCAAGGTTAGTGCTGTGACATTACCACACACCACACTTATGAGACGCATATTATTAACAAAATGTTTCCAATAAATAACAAAAAAATCCTGAGCTCCAATATCCTCAGCACATTATTTGTAGTGTAATAATTTATAAAATATCCGATCTTTACTGTACTCCGGGCAAGTACATGTATCCAACTTTCAGAAATAAACCATAGATCATAACTACTATTAATCATAACACATAGGAACAACTGGCAGCAGAGGCAACACAAACGGATGATAATTATGTTTCCTCTGACAGGTGTACCTACCTTAAACTAACCCAAGTGAGAAATACAATGAAATCACTTGCTTATTTCAAAGGTAAAATCGTCTGCTTGTATTTCTCCTACAACACTGCCATAACCATTACTGTTATTATTACGACACCTCATAAGTGTGATGTGTCGAATTAAGGCCACGTAAGTATTTTGAGTTTATCAGTGTGTGGTCATCTTACGACACACTGCCCTCAGCATTCAATAATAATAATTTGCTGTAGGATTACCACACACACACACACACACACACACACACACACACACACACACACACACACACGGACAAATAGTGATTGCTGGGAAACACAATCTAGCTAAATTGTGTGTGTGTGTGTGTGTGTGTGTGTGTGTGTGTGTGTGTGTGTGTACGATATTACAACAAATCTAATAATGTAAAAATTTAATATCAATCAAAATAAAGATAGATATACCACTATACCGATATACACAATAATATAACACGACGAGGGAGATATTATATATAACACTGTTTTTATATACGGTGGTGGTGTGGTTTACCTGTAACTTATACCAGTCAACACCTGTAATTATACCAGTCAACACCTGTAATTATACCAGTCAACATCTGTAATTATACCAGTCAACACCTGTAATTATACCAGTCAACACCCATATTATACCAGTCAACACCTGTAATTATACCAGTCACACATGAATTATACCAGTCAACACCCTAATAATACTAGTCAACACTAATTATACCAGTCAACACATGTAGTTATAAAAGCAACACATGTAATCTTATGCCAGCAACACCTGTAATTATACCAGTCAACACATGTAGTTGTTCAGCAACACCTGTAACTTGCAGTCAACACTGTAATTATACCAGTCAACACCTGTAATTATACCAGTCAACACCTGTAATTATACCAGTCAACACCTGTATTATACCAGTCAACACCTGTAATTATACCAGTCAACATCTGTAGTTCCTTTTTCACAAACGAAGAGATGGGACATTCAACTCAACTTCTATTCCCACAGAGCACATGTTTGTCTTCAAGCAGTACGATTCTTCTTTCTTGTTTGTCTCTTTCTCCAAAAAAAAAAAAGACCCCAATTCTGTTGCTCACACACACCACTGAGAGGCGACGCAAAGATGGACCTCTCGATAACCCTCTGCCTCACCTCGACCAACCTCCCTGCCCTTCACCCCCGCCCACGACCAACGCGTGGGCGGGGAGGACGTATGGGTGGCAGTAATGGGCGGGTTGAACACACCGCCCCATCACGGTGCTCACGGCCTGCGTCCACCCAGACTTCTACACCTCATTATTTAGCCCCGACCAACACACCTCGCCTTGTTACCTCCTGCAGAAGGGCTGGACGAAGCTCACTTTATTTTTCAATATTTTATTTTTGTGTTGATTTAATATTATTTTTTATTTATTATGGTTTTGTGTTGAGTTTATTTTTCAAAGATGAATTTATGTTTATATTTAATTTTAGTAGTGTTTATTTTATTACAGCTTATATGTTTAGTATATTTTTCAATGTTTTAGACACTGGTAATGGAGAGATGATCTTGCCCTCAGGTAAGTCATTAGTCCGGGTTACCTGCAGCTAATGAGTCACACCTTACATCAGCAACACCCTCAGGTAGACAGCCAGTTAGTCTCTGTTTCCTATAGAGATATTAGTCATTAATTTCTGATGGCTGGTGTGTGAACTAGAGTACGTGTTTAAGGTGTTGAGGTGTAGTAATGTAACACCAACTACTAGTGCCGGTGAGGTCGTGGAGGGACACAGCTGCATCTTGACTGGTGGCACTAAGAGCCGCGGCCCAGGGTACAAGTGACTGTGGTGGCGGCGTCTTTTCACCCAAGTGGAGGCGTTGTTTGATATGGAGGGGAGGATGACATGTACTCTTGTCCTTGGTCTGCGGTTGAACACAGAACCTGAGTTGAGAACAAAACCACTGAGAACTTTTCCAAGCACGAGGATTGTTATACCTCATACGGCTGAAGAACATGGGGATGCGACCGTCAGGATAAAACATAGACTCGCTTTGTGTTTCCAGAGGTCATTGACTTGAGAACGTGTGTAGGTCAGCCAATATGAGCACCACATCGCCTGTACTGGTGAAGCGGCGGACCAGTGATGGTTTACCAGCTTAGTGAGAAACTTAATTTACGATGACGAATAAAATTAGACCTAACGCTTGACCCTGAGGAACACCCAAGCACCCCGACAATCTCCCATCACACTCCACAACAATACGTCAAAAATATTCCCATCATTACACAATACATTAAAATATCACATTAAAATACATTACACGTGACGTCAAAATATCATAACATCATAAATTACCCATTATGTGAAAATCACACGTTACTTTACTGGTAACATTAAACAATACATCACAATATACACATAATCACACAGCACCTCGACACACAAAGTTTCCAGGATATGTCTTCACTTGTCTCATTAACATTCAGCGCTGTGCCGAGCCATTCCGTAAAAACAGAGCAGCGGTTTGAACACCACTTAGCCAAGCCACAAGGAACGAGCAAATAACATGGGCTGTCTAGGGGGGGAAAAACAAGTATCAACAAATCCACTCCAGGCAACAAGCATCCATTATGGCTGTCACTCAACCATCCATCAACCTATAACATCTCCTCGTCATCAACCTGACGATTATGTGGTTAGCGCACCAGTTCAACTCGGCCTGGCTTGCACCTCATCAATCCTCCTGTTCTGTCAAGTCTTGTCAACAACCTTTTTCAATCCGTTCTTCTTTCCTTAACACACTCCTTCCTAATCCTCCTCCTCTTCCATTAACACACCCCTTCCTTCTCCTCCTCTTCCATTAACACACCCCTTCCTTCTCCTCCTCTACACCCACACACAACCCTTCTCCTCCCCTCCACACCTACAAACCAAATGAAAACAAATACAAACAAATCACACCACTAAGAACCAAACACCACCATTGTCTATGTTAAGCGTCATTGTTTACTGCAGAAAATACGATAAACAAATAAATAAACAACGCCAACAGGATCTTAATAATGACCCCCGTTAACCGCAGAACGTTAGTGAGTCTCTACCAGGTAATTATATAAGCATGCGTAATGTGGCGCCCGACACCTGCCCTCACCTGCCTCACTAACAGCCAGGTAATGTCTTTATATATATTAGCCAGAGTCACCCCCGAGGCCCACTAGGAGTCAACACTCTCCTGGGACCTAGCACTCTCCTAGGACCTAACATTCTCCTAGGACCCAACATTCTCCTAGGACCCAAAACTCTCCTAGGACCCAACATTCTCCTACGACCCAAAACTCTCCTAGGACCCAATATTCTCCTAGGACCATCTCTAGTCAAGCGATATCTGAATATAATGTGGGTGATTACAACTAACAACAGCAAGACAATACCTGCTAACAGACAGGTAACTTTAATTAAGGAGGCGGAAATGGGGTTTGGAGAGGAGAAATGGGAGTGAGAGGGTTGGGAGGGTGAGAGAGGTTGGGGAGGGAGTGGGGAAGGTGGAAGAGGAAGGGAAGTGGAGGGAAATAGAAAGATTGAGAAGGGATGGGGAAGATGGAAGAGAAGGAAGGGTGGAGGGAAGTGGAAAGGTGGAAGAGGGAAGGAGGGGTGGGAGCCTGGGAGGGAGGTGTCAGCCAACCGCGTCAGGTGGGATGGGTGGGTGGGTGAACCGGACGAAGCCACACAGAGGAAATGAAAAATTACTGGGTAATTATTGAATGTCTCTTCATAATTACCTGGGGACTGCCGAGGTTACACCTCACCTCCTCACCCCACCCACACCCTCCCTCTCCACCCCACCCTCCCTCTCTCCCACCCACACCTCCCTCTCTCTCTCTCCCCCACCCTCCCTCTCCCACCACCTCCCCTCTCTCCCACCCCTCCCCTCTCTCCCACCCCACCTCTCCCTCTCTCCCACCCCACCTCCCTTCTCCCCCCACCCCCTCCCTCTTCCTTCCCACCCTACTCTCCCCCCCTCGGTCTCCCACACCCCACCTCCAACCCCGCCCATCCTCCCACACCAACACAGATTTTTAACCCGCCTGATTTTCAAGGTGAGGGATTTTTTAAGTTATTAATTCCAACGCCAGATTTTTATAGGAGGGATTTTAACAGGATGGTCAGATTTCCGACACAAACACTCAGATTTTCAGCAGGGAGGATTTCAGCAGGTAAATCTGGCGTCATTACGGGGCGAGGTGTCGTGTACCGGGGACATGGCCGGCTGCTTGAGTCTGTTGTCATACTGAATTATACGAGGGTGTATCTGCTGAGTACATCCCCCCCGATAGATAGATAGATAGATAGACAGACAGACAGATAGATAGATAGATAGATAGATAGATAGATAGATAGATATAATGCCATCATCTTATACTCCCTCAACATGACTCCTTTCCTATAAACAACAATACAATGTTTACACTAAGGAACAAAGGCATCAGTTGACCCACGTACAGTCAACTGAACCACGAACCCCCGAGAGATTCAGACTCATGAGCCCGAAGCATTTATGGATAGAATAATGTATCAGTCTACTGGTTTGGGTTCTGAGTCTGGAATCTCTCCAGAGTTCATGGTTCAGAGAGAAGGCGAACGGATTTTAGTAGTTCACTGTATCCACCACGACTGTACCCACCACGACTATACTCACCACGACTGTACCCACCACGACTGTACTCACCAGGATAGATAATACAGACGCTGTACTTTTAACTCTAGCTTTGGCCCCCATCCTCAAGGTACAAATTACACCCTGACAAGGTGAGTACACGTCAAAAAGATGAAATCGGCGGCAGATTATCCCGGACCAACTCTGGTTTTGGCAGATTGTTGCGAGCAGCTCTGAGGCCGGGGGTGGGGGGTGGGGGGGATGATTGAATAAAGGTAAGCGTATACAGGTAATGAAGCTGGGCAAGTACACAGGATAATCGTGTAGGTGTGGGCAAGTACAGGGAGAGCGTCTAGGTGTGGGCAGGTACAAGGGGCACTAATTACAGGTAAGCGTGACTGCTGATAAGTTTCGGGGCATCTGTAACAATCATGTTAATGGTCGCTAAATTACCACGTGTCTGAGTAATTATGAGGCCGTGTGTTTGAGAGAGAGAGAGAGAGAGAGAGAGAGAGAGAGAGAGAGAGAGAGAGAGAGAGAGAGAGAGAGAGAGACGTACTTGAAATATTCTTTGGTGAAACAGCTGATTAAAGCCAGCCTCAGAGAAGGAGTTTTGAAAGTTAGCTCAAAATAAGCTAAGACTTGAGTGGTGGGAGGCAAGTTAGTTATTCACTAACTTAGCCTGAGGGAGGGGGAGGATGGTGGAGGTGGTGGGGGGTGTTGGTGGTGGAGGAGGAGGGGATGTTGGTGGTGGTGGAGGAGGGGGGTGGTGGTGGTGGAGGAGGGGATGTTGGTGGTGGAGATGATGGGGGTAACATTATCCACCACAATAATAAACACAAATCTTCCTTTTCCAGTCAAATAAATAAACAAATAACAAACATTTTGTATCTACCATTTTTTCTTCCCTTCTCCCTTCTTCCTCTTCCTTTCCCCATCCATTCCTCCCTTCCTCTCCTCCTCCTCCTTCTTCCCCCTTTACCTCTCTCTCCTCTCCTCCTCCTCCTCACCCACTCATCTCCATACCTCCCTCCTCCTCCCTCCCTCCCTCCCCTCCTCCCCGATCCGAAAATGAGTCCTCGTGACCTGCCCTCCATTCCCCAAACGTCCATCCAGGCGGCAGTTGAGAGGAGAAAAGGATGCTTAACGATCGTCTTTAAGCCTCAGATGATTGGATAGTTAGAGGGTTAACGAGGCTGTAGCGAGGCGCCATCACCCACTACCACCACCACCTCACCTGCACCATTATACCAATTTACAGGTGCCATTAGTGTAATTATGGAAGCCAGGTAACACAAGATCTTTAAACTCCAGGTGTGGTCTCTCTGTCTCGTCGTTATAAGAGGTTCAATGTATGGTCTCTGTCTCTGTCTCTGTCTCTCTCTCTGTCTCTCTCTGTTCGTCTGTCTGTCTGTCTATTTGAGTCTTATACACTGTCTGTCTCTCACGGCATCATGAGAAACTCGTATATTCTCTCGTCTTTAAGCACGTCCATATACACACTATCTCCACGTCTCCCACGCCCACACAAACAACCTCTTTGTCTCCCACGCCCACACAAACAACTTCCTCGTCTCCCACGCCCACACAAACAACTTCCTCGCCCACAAACAACACCATCTTCACTGATCTACAATTTATCACAAAGAGACAAAGTTTCTCACGCCTACAGGAAATTTCTGACAATCTTATTGAGTTGTATACGCCCATAAACACAGCTCCAACGCCCAAAATGAAGTCTGATACACACACACACACACACACACACACACACACACAGGAGGAAACACTAGGCCTATACACTTCCTTATAAGAAAACAACAATAAGTTTAGGTCTTATTTTTTTTTTACCTTTGACGGGTCTGGGGGCTGTGGACCTATTGATGCTTGACGTCATCCATACCTGTCAACGCAGACCAATTATAGTTTAATGCAGAAATGAGGGGTAATTATCTCTCTACGAACAATACAACTTCAGGATGAACGCGGTGCATGACGTCATACATTATACAACAATTATAAAATACAACTAAATGAATAATACATCTTAAAATATACAATCCAGGTTTATGACATCATACATTATACATCAATTATCACCCATAAAAAAATACATAAATAGACAAAGGACAAAATATACACACCCAGGGCCCTGATGACCGCCGCGCCTGACGTCACACTGCGGTTGACACTGACATACGGCAGGTAAACACGGCCGGACAAGGTGACTCTAATTATCACACCTGTTCCCACATTCCTCCACACCTGCCCTCTTGTTTATTCATAGTTCCCTCCTCCGCCCCCCACCCTCACCCCTCATCGTTTACCTCACTGCTACTGTTCCTCACGGGGCCCGCCTAGATGTGTGTGTAGGGTGAAGCTATGTGCAAATTTCTTTAAGCCATTTGCCTCTGTCTACCCAACAGTAATTAGGGATCTGGATGTTAATCGATTTACTCATCATGTTTAGGGATAATGGTTAGCCAGTGCAGTTTGGCGAGTTGTCCGATGTTCCTGAATTATTCCTTAATACTGTCTAATGAAGCTCGTTAACTTAGAGTGTAGTTGTTGTGTTGGTGACAGCTTCTACACCTTGAAGCAACCTACGAATATGAGGAACAACCATTAGTAATATTTTTCATCTATAAATATTTTAATAATACACTCGCAAATTTACCTGTTCACACCTGTACACCGGACACCTGCCTATATGACGTACACGTGTCTTCACGCACTTGTACCTGTGTGTACTTTATACTATTCCTATGCACATGTAAGGTGAGGGTGGGGGGGACACCTGTTGATAGATGTCCCTTAAACCTGTTCCTCTCCCGGCCTGTAACAAGATAAACCATCCACCAGTACACGCCCACGCCCACCTGTTCTGCTCACGCCCACATGTTCTTATTATACACCTGTAGGAATGAAAACAACACGTGTTTCTGACTGTTCCCGTCACACCTGTCTCCCTCTCAGTCTAAACAGGTGTTGAGTAACAAAACTGCCATGTAACTGCTGACACCTGTCCTAGCACACGTCAAATAACTAATTAAAGTTTCTAGATTCGTATTGCCCCCCTCCTCTATGTCCCTCACCTCTCACCTGTTCCCTCCCCAACGCCCCACACCCTCGCCTGCCACCCCCCATTCATAACACCTGGGAAGCACGAGGCCAACCGCGCCGCCTACACACCTATCAAGTGATCACAACAACAGTGAACACCTGTGGCCGGCGGTGGGGAAGGACACACCTGGGTGATGCACAGGTAAGAAGCACATGTTCGTCCTGATGTTCACAGTTCTGACACAGCTGTTGTTGACCCACGAGTACTGACCCCCCACACCCTTTCAACACACCCATCTACACCCCTCAACACACCCATCTACACCCCTCAACACTCCCACCTACACCCATCTACACCCCTCAACACCAGTTCGTTCTTGTGTTGCTTTATTTCAACATAAAGTGTGCAGCAAACTGTACAGGTGTGTACACTTGTACCGGTCAACATAATTACCACGTAATTGCTGTGTGCTCAAAGTAAACAGCATTAACTGTTGCCAATGACCAACAGCAACCACACACACACACACACACACACACACAACAACACACACACAAACCAAAAACAACTCACAATTTTCCTAATCATTTTCACCTTCATTTTGTAGATTATAAATGTTAATGTTATGGATCACCTGAAGAGTCTCCACCACAACCTAACCTAACACTTTATGAGGGGGGGTGAGGTTAGGTTGGTTTTTGACCTTTAACTGTGACCTTCAACTTCAGATGTATAAATGATTACTTATTGTAGTGCTGTGGTCTGATGGTTGATACGTCTGTCTGTCTGTCTGTTTATCTGTCTGTCTGTCCTTCAATATAGCACACAACTCCTCCCTCCACCTCCACCTTCTCCTCCACCCCTCCATTCGTCCCCTCCACCTCCGTTTCCAGCACCTAACATCTTCCAGGAACTCATCACAGGTCTGGAACGTTTAATTACACAATCATAATGCCTCACTACCTGACCATCTGGCGTTTCGTGACGTCATCATCCACCGTGACGTCATAATCCATCGTGACGTCATCATCCACCGTGACGTCATCATCCACCGTGACGTCATCTAACAGAGCCTAAGGGCAATGATCTTCTTATAAAATGTAGGGGCAATAACCTTGGGTAATTAGTTAATAACAATAATTTATGAGGGCAAGAGAAATACAATCAAGGCCATGACATAAACTTGAGATGTTTTATTGAATTAATGAAAATTTGTCTGTCTGTCTGACTAGGTGTCTCTCTCTCTCTCACACACATACACACAACAAAACTCTCTCTCTCTCAGCGACTTGTCAAGGCTTGGTGGTAAAGTTCCTGAAAAAACAACCCACAAATATGACTGACTGTTTCCACTCTGTCTTCCGTGAGCTGGAGACCGACAAGACTGGATTAGAGTGGTAGTGGTGTGACTGTGTTTCTCGGAACAAGGTTGAACCACCGCGGCGTAATAATGGCCATTAGAGGTTCAAGTCGTTTACAATAGTAGAGGATTGAAGCTGTAGTGTGTTGGCTCTGGTCCTTGTGTTGTAAGATGGTGGGAAAAAATGAAGAAATGGGAAATAAAATGTCTGAAAAAATTAAATTGATAAAACGGATAAATTAGATGATAAACAATGAACAGATAGAGATAGATAGATAGATAGATAGATAGATAGATAGATAGATAGATAGATGAGATAAAATGTTATTATAAAAATATGGAAAATTTAATAAAGCTAAATATAAAATGTACTAAAAATTATTAAAAACTCAATAAAACATTAAATTTAATCTAAATACAAAAGGTTTAAATAAAATCAAATGAAAAATATTAAAATTGATTATAATCATTCAATAAAATTTACAATATATAAGAAAATAAACTAAGGTATAAAATATAATAAAAAACTAATAATATGTAAAAAAATAAACAAAAATAAAGTTAAACAGTAATTAATAAACACAAATAAAAATAAAAATAAATACAAGAAAAACCAATAATGAAATAAAGAATAACCAATGGAAGAGATAAAGAAAGAAAGAGAGAAATACTAAAGAACAAGAAAGAGAGAGATAGATAGAGAGAGAGAGAGAGAGTTGCAGGAATGCCTCGCTCTACCTACCTAACCCACCTCTCAAAGGACTAATCAGACGCACCTGATCACCATAAGAAAGACCTTCACCTGCCGGAATAAAGACCCATCTGTGTTGTACAAAGAGAATAAGAGATTAAGGTAGAGACGAGACCCCACTACCCTGTGCAGCCTTAACAGCGGCGGTGACCTGTACAGCATACAGCGGCGGTGACCTGTACAGCATTAACAGCGGCGGTGACCTGTACAGCTTAACAGCGGCGGTGACCTGTGCAGCATTAACAGCGGCGGTGACCTGTGCAGCCTTAACAGCGGCGGTGACCTGTACAGCATACAGCGGCGGTGACCTGTGCAGCATTAACAGCGGCGGTGACCTGTGCAGCATTAACAGAGGGTGACCTTACAGCATTAACAGCGGCGGTGACCTGTACAGCATTAACAGAGGGTGACCTGTGCAGCATTAACAGCGGCGGTGACCTGTGCAGCATTAACAGAGTGACCTGTACAGCATACTGGCGGTGACCTGTACAGCATTAACAGCGGCGGTGACCTGTACAGCATACTAGCGGCGGTGACCTGTGCAGCTTAACAGCATCGGTGACCTGTGCAGCATTAACAGCGGCGGTGACCTGTGCAGCATTAACAGCGGCGGTGACCTGTGCAGCATACAGCGGCGGTGACCTGTGCAGCATTAACAGCGGCGGTGACCTGTGCAGCATTAACAGCGGCGGTGACCGCATGCAGCATTAACAGCGGCGGTGACCTGTACAGCATTAACAGCATTGTACAGCATTAACAGCAGCAATATGGTCAGTCTTACCCCCTGATGGCAACAGCTACCAGTCTGCAGCACCACCAAACACAACAGGAGGGAGACAACAAGCAATAACAGCAACCTAAGTACAGCAATAACAGGAAAGATGAAAATAAAAACACTAGAAAAACCCAAATAAACAGAAGAACAAAAAAAAAAAGAACAAAAATAATAAGAAAAATCCAAAGAACAATAACAAAAAGAGAAACATTAACATGATCAAACAAATACACAAACAAAGGGGACAGTAATAACACAGAAAGAGAACAAAAAGGTCAATAACAGCAGCAATAACAACAATGAACAATCACAAGAACAACCAATTTGAAGGAGTGAAGGAAGGCGGAAGAGTGAGAAGATTAAGTTGACTTTTGTCTTCTTGGTAATTCCTCCTCCTTCTATTTTCCTTCTCCTCCTTCAATCTCCTCTCCTCTTAATCTACTCCTCTCTTCTCATTCACCTTCTCTTTCGTCCCTTCTCCTCCTCCTCCTCTCTTTCATAGCCCTCTCCTTCCCCCCCCTAAATCTCCTCTTCCTGCCTCCTCCTCCTGCCTCCTCCTCCTGCCTTGTGGGTCAGCCATTCACCTCCTCAACACACAATCTCCACCCACCTTTGTTTACTCACCTGTCTACACCCTTATTCACCTGTCTACACCCTTACTCACCTGTCTACACCCTTACTCACCTGTCTACACCCTTACTCACCTGTCTACACCCTTACTCACCTGTCTACACCCTTACTCACCTGTCTACACCTTTACTCACTGTCTACACCCTTACTCACCTGTCTACACCTTACTCACCTGTCTACACCCTTACTCACCTGTCTACACCTTACTCACCTGTCTACACCCTTACTCACCTGTCTCCCCTCACCTGTCTACACCCTTACTCACCTGTCTACACCCTTAAATTAAATTATTCACCTGTTTACACACCTATGTTGGACTTACTCTTCTATCTATGCACCAAAGTTGGCCTTATGTTGGACTTACTTGTGTAAGGACTTATTTAAAGCTTGATTTTGGACTTGCTAAGTACATACAGACCCCTTGAGTACGTTATCTCAGTGAGTACAGTGAATTAGTCCAATGAGTGTAGGATACCTTAACCCCTTGAGTACAATGACTTAATATTTAGAGTACGATACCCTAATCTATTTTAATACAGAGACCCTTGATTACAATGACACTGTACTCAAAGGTGGTCAAGTCATCGTACTAAAGACTTTAATAACAAAAAGACCAACAAACGTAAGGTACAAATCATGCACTATAAAAAAAATGATAAACTAACCTAATCTAACCAAACCTAACGTAAATATTACCACAAGGAAATGAAAAACAACAAATAAACAAAAATTCTGTAGCATATAATATAATCCGTATGATTTATAATAATTCGTATGTATAATAATTCATAAAACATAATAATTCGTATAAGGTAAATCATTAGATCGTCAACCCTCCACACAACGTTATCTGGCACAGGAAGCAACGGAGACAGAAATACATCATTACGTCATCAAAATGCATCATTACGTCATCAAAATACATCATTACGTCATCAAAATGCATCATTACGTCATCAAAATGCATCATTACGTCATCAAAATGCATCATTACGTCATCCAAATGCATCATTACGTCATCAAAAATGCATCATTACGTCATCAAAAATGCATCATTACGTCATCAACTTTAGCCGAAAAACAAACTCGGGTTGATTATTATTCTATCACTTAAGATGGAGATATGGGTTAATTTCTAGTGCCGGATGTCTACTAGTTGTTGACCCCCAATAATGCCATGGTTTGACCTCCTTTAGTTCCGTGATATGACCTCCTATAGTGCCATAGTTTGACCCCCTATCACCACAACCATACCTACTACCTAACTACCATCTTACAGCCATCAAAACTACCACCACCACCAACCACAATTACCACCACACCCACTACCACCACCACTACCACCAACCACAATTACCACCACCTACCACCACCACCAACCACAATTACCACCACCTACTACCACCAACCACATTACCACCACCACTACTACCACCACCAACCACAATTACCACCCCACTACTACTACCACCACACATTACCACCACTCTACTACCACCACCAACCACAATTACCACCAATACAATTACCACCCACAATTACCACCACCACTACTCCCACCACCAACCACCTGCGTGAACAGGCAATTAACTCCTCTCTAAACTAATTAGTTCCCATTAATCATATAATTATAATAACTAAAGTATAAATTACCTCCAGAATTAACTCCCGTCATCAACTGGAGAGAAAGAAGTAAATAAAACAACAGATGATAAAAATAATAATAAAATAAATACGATAATAATCTGAGAATAAGACAAAAGGTTAAATAATTAGTACATGATGGACGGGTAGAAAGGTAATAATTAATAAACATACTTGGAATAAGAGGTGTGTGTGTGTGTGTGGGTGGGTGGGTGGGTGTGTGTGTGTGTGTGGGTGTGTGTGTGTGTGTGTGTGTGTGTGTGTGTGTGGGTGTGTGTGTGTGTGTGTGGGTGTGTGTGTGTGTGGGTGTGTATGTGTGTGTGGGTGTGTATGTGTGTGTGAAATACGGTTCCTCATCTTACCTGGCACAATGAGACACGCCCCCCTCCTCCCCTCCTCCCTCCCCTCTCCCCCCTCCCCTCTCCCCCCCTCCCCTCCTCCTACCTCTCCTCCTTGCAACTTCCTGTGCAGACCTCGGAGTCGGGAGGGGATGAGGGAGGGGGTGTGAAGAGGGGGTGTGGGGAGGGGGGTGTGAGGGGAGGGGTGTGAAGGGGGGGGCGTGTCCATCATGCTCCCCATCACTTCACAAACACAATACAAACTAACGATGAACAAACAAACAAACAAAAGTCACTCGTTACACACTGATAAACACCACTAAATCAGGGTCAGGTTTATTTGTTTGTGTTTGTTGTAAATGATCTAAGGAGTTGTTATTGTTGTTGTTGTTGTTTTTGTCGTCGTTGTTGTAGTTGTTGTTGTTGTTATCACTAATTGAGGCTGTGTTGGTCCCTCACAGATTTTCAGCTCTGATAACCTTTATCTCGTCTTTGTCTTGGGTATAGTCCACTCGTCTCTCTCTCTCTACCCGTTCCTAAACCTATTTCTCCTTCTCCCTCCTTCCCTTTCCCTCTCCCTTCCTCCTCCTCCCCCTCTTCCCTTTTCCCTACCCTCTTCCTGTCTCCTGTCCTCTCTCCTTTACCCTTCATTCACCCCCTCCCCTCCCCTTCTCCCCCCCTCCCCTCCCCCCCTCCCTCCCCTCCTAGTAGTTAGTCTTCATTATACCGAACTCCTTATATCCGTTTGTGTTTCGGATAATGGAGTCATCTCGTAATTAGGATTGGCGTTTGAGTGTGTTTTGTGTGAGTGTGTTTCGCGGGGTTGAGGGTAGTCGGTGGGGGTAGTCGGTGGGGTAGGAAGGGTGGGGGTAGTAGGAAGGGGTGGGGGCTCGATGGGGGGTGGGGGGTTTAATCCAGATAACGAGGTATTCAGAAGAGTGAACACATTGTCTAAGGTTCGGATAAAGGAGACGCGGTGGGTCTTAAGTCGGCGTGTGAATTAATTTGCTCCTTAATTACGAGATACAAATGCTTTATTCGGACCCACGCATGACAGGATCCGCACCATGACAGCAGGGATGCCAACACTACCATGACAGCAGGGATGCAACACGCCATGACACACCAACAACGGATGCACACTACCATGACAGCAGGGATGCCAACACTACCATGACAGCAGGGATGCCAACACTACCATGACAGCAGGGATGCCAACACTACCATGACAACAGAGGTGCCAACACTACCAATAATTCTAACATTCAATAAAAATATTATTTATTGATATTACTGCAGGTATTTTTTTCATTAATTACGTCACTGAAGGCACTATACACCTGAGTTAATTATTTGTTTACTTAAAGTATTATTGATACCTCACCAGTTATATGTATTTTTATAAGTTCATTTTGTTAATTATATTTTCCCTTATGAAATATAGTTTTATGGTCGTTGGGTTTTTAATTATTTTAGGAATATATATATTTTTTATGATTAAGTTCTTCTAGATTTAATTTACGGGTTAGAGTAATATTTCTGTCTGATTATTTTCCCAGAGAGAGAGAGAGAGATGTACAATAGCAGCACTTTCTCTCTCTCTCTCTCTCTACAGGAATCTCAGACATTTAAATAAAGTCGTCCTTTTTTCTCTCTCCCGTTTCTAAGGCTTATTATGTGTCGCACTGGCCTGTTGTGAAAGGTGTGACGGGCAGAAAAGATCAACGGACACACGGACGGACTTAAGGGCGGACGCATACGGACGGGACGGATGAATAGACACACAAACGAATGGAAGAATTGACAAACCTATAAACAAGGACAAAAATACGGACGGAAGGATAGACGAATAAAACGGACAGATGAACAAACAAGTAGACGAAGACACACGAAGGGACGGAGAAGGAAAATGAGAGAATGGACTTAGAAACTGAAGACGGTGGTGGTGGTGGTGGTGGTGTGGTGGTGGTAGTGGTGGTGGTGGTATGGGTGGGTGTGTGTGTGGTGGTGGTAGTAGTGGTAGTAGTTGGTAGTAGTGGTAGTGGTAGGTGTGGTGTAGTGTAAAAGTAGAGTTATGTGGTGTAGTGGGGTAGCAGTAGTAATAGTGGTAGTAGTGATGGTGGTGGTAGTAGTGGTAGTAGTGGTGGTAGTAGTGGTGGTAGCAGTAGTAAATGGTAAAGTAGTGGTGGTGATAGTAGTAATAGTGGTATAGTATAGTGGTAGTAATGGTGGTAGTAATGGTGGTAGTAGTAATTGTGGTGGTAGTGGCAGAGTTCACAGCCCCCGCCAGGTAGTGTGTGTTCCTGATGCAAGAGTTTAATTGCAGGTGTATTGTGTGAGAGGGAGGATCAGGGAGGCTTGGCTCATTAATCCAGATTACCTTCACCTGGGTGTCGTCCTCCCTCACCCCCCCACCTCACCCCCTCACCCCACCCCCACCCTTACACCTGCTTCTTCCTTAATGCTCAGCTCGATCTCACCTGAGAAGGCCTCATATTAATTAAGACTATTCTAAAATTCTTCGTCGATGCTGAAGACTGCCAGGTGATATACCCAAACAAACAACACCCGATACAAACAAACAACACCCGATACACAAACAAACAACACCGATACACAAACAAACAACCCAGATACACAAACAAACAACACCCGATACCCAAACAAAACACACCGATACACAAATAAACAACCCGATACACAAACAAACAACCCGATACACAAACAACCCCGATACACAAACAAACACACCCGATACACAAACAAACAACCCCGATACACACAAACAACCCCCGATACACAAACAAACAACCCAGATACACAAAACAAACAACCCCGATACACAAACAACAACCCAGATACAAACAAACAACCCCGATACGCGAAAACAACGATACACAAACAAACAACCCGATACACAAACAAACAACCCGATACACAAACAAACAACCCCCGATACTAAACAACGTGCACAAACAAACAACCCCGATAAGCAATACGGCGTAACCG
>NW_024742238.1:136906-168169 GCF_018991925.1 Homarus americanus
GAAACTCTTAATGGTGGTTTTCTTATATAAATATATTGTAAAGTACAGTGCGGTGCAAGGGAGTTACTGTGTGGTGAGGAGCTTGCTGAGAGGAGGTGTTGCGGGGCTGTAGATAGAAGGGATTTCACGGCGAAGTTGAGAGCTTATATAGGAGGTCCGTCGCTGATAGCCAACCCCGCTGTCAGACCACGAGGATTTGGCTGGGAAACTCGAAAATGGATCGGCTGGTCAGCGACAAATTGCAATGGCAGTTGTAGGGGAAAGTATCCACTACAATACTCCTCCTCCCCTGTGGGAGAAGGAGGGTTGCAGAGGAGAGAAGGTTGAACAGGCGAGGAATGTGGTGCTTCTCTTGCGGCAGGTGCACAGTCCTCAGGGGCACCGGGTGGGGTGTCTGGGTTCATAGGGCCGGCTGCAGGATCCTCATCAGGAGCAGGGTCCACGTCAGGAGCAGTAGGTACCTGAGGATGAAAAGAGGGTACCCAGAAATGTTGTGGGCGAGGTGGTGCTGTGAGCGGCAATGGTGGGCAGACTGGCGAAGGAGGTGCGGGATGAATGTGTTCAAGGCGATGGGAAGGCTGGCGAAGGAGGTGCGGGATGAATGTGTTCAGGGCGATGGGAAGGCTGGCGTGGGGCAGTAGCCTTGAATGCAGAAACTGCCTATTGTAGTGTTTGCAGTAGTTATGACAGGCAGCAGGAGTGAAGTGGTCAAGGTCAGAAGTAAGGCATGTGATGTGCTGCTTGATAGTGTCGGAGGTTATGGCACCTACCAATCCCCATCGATGTTGCTTCCTCGTGTGGTTGCAGGGAGCCTCACAGCGTCTAGCGTTAGCACCAAAACGTTGGTGGTACCAACAGGGGGTAGATACACTGTGCTGGCGGCGGCTTCTGAGGCAGGGCGGGTGTGTTGGGGTCGGAAGGACAGTGTGTGGGGCAGGAGCAGCTGCAGGGTTGGAAGAGCAGAGCTGCTCGAGGGTGTCCATCCTGTGGTGTAGGGACTGTAGTAGGTCCCTCATATCTTGTGTGGTGTTGCTCATCTGGGGAGCGTTGATTTGGTTGATGAGACCGAAGGAAAGTGATGGTGTGGCCACCGAGTTGTTTGCGGGAGCATGGCACACAGCAGTGTATTCGAGGAATACTCTGCCTGCCATGGCTGCATAGGTCGCCGAGGTAGTAGAGTAGTCCAATACTGAGAGGACGAGACAAACTTCTGCATGGAGCTTCTGAGTGTGAAGCTGGCGCAGGATAGTGTCAGGAAGCCTGTCTGTGTGGCGGGAGTTCAGTCTTTGCACCTTGTCCCAGAGACGTGCAGGTGTTGAGTTACCGAGGGAGAGGCCAGATAGGTCTTGCAGGAGACTGGTGTCGGGCCGCTGGTATCGCCTCTTGAGAGCATCTCTTAGAGCTTCGAATTTGTTGTCTGCTGGAGGGTTGGTGATGGTTTCTGAGACTTGCGTGGCGACTTCAGTGGGCAGGGAACAGACTAGGGTGACATACTTCTGTTTGTCTGTAGCTGTAGAGCCGATGAGGGCTGCCTCCGTGTGGATAAGCCAGTCTTAAATGTTGTGATTGAAGACTGTGAGAGTGATCCGTTTCTCCTCCACCCTGTGTGAGTGCATTTCTTCGGGGGTCACCACTTGTTGTGTTTGGTTATAATGTCTCGCACTCAGGATGGAGTGGAGAAAGGAAACTCTTAATGGTGGTTTTCTTATATAAATATATTGCAAGTACAGTGTGGTGCTAGGGAGTTGCTGTGTGTTGAGGAGCTTGCTCAGAGGATGTGTTGCGTGTTGCGGGGCTGTAGGTAGAAGGGATTTCACGGTGAGGTTGAGAGCTCATATAGGAGGTCCGTCACTGATAGCCGACCCCGATCTGTCAGACCACGAGGCTTTGGCTGGGAAACTCGAAAAGGGATCGGCTTGTCAGCGACAAATTGCAGTGGCAGTTGTAGGAGAGAGTATCCACTACAGTATAGCCACCCAAAAAAGTCCTGTCACGAAGCACGACTCAGACTCGTGAACCCGAAGCAGTAGACACTAATACATTATTCTGTCCATAAATGCTTCGGATTCAAGAGTCTGAATATTGGGGTTCATGATTCGTGACAGGACTTTTTTGGGTGACTGTACCTACCCGTTTGATAGCTGCCTACTACCATATTGTAACTTTATACTTGGTGCTCCTTACACTGTAATACATTTGAGTTAAATTACCACATAGTAAATTTATACAGCATCAAGGTACAACACAATGAAGTCTTTAAAAATGATGCTTAATGTATAGTCACTCAATAAAATATCTGTACCTAGGAGGTGTAGTATCTTACATTATTTAATGGGAGAATGACAAGCCACATGCTCCGTCTACCTAGAGCGTTTATCCCCTGTTGTTCGTACAACGTGCCTAACACATTTCGTGTTTACACAAGCCTAAACACTTTCTGACTTTGGTAAGAAGTAACATAATATATAATGTATATATAATCAATAAAGGCAGCATATAAACATACACATATATCACAGGAGGGATCAAGGAATTTCAGAATGAACACTATTGTTTCAGTAGGGTTGTTAAAATCCTTCGTCTGTTATGTCATTATTATTATTATTATTATTATTGTTAATATTATTATTGTTGTTATTATTTTTGTTGTTATTATTATTGTTATTATTATTATTGTTATTATTATTATTGTTATTATTATTATTGTTATTATTATTATTATTATTATTATTATTATTATTATTATTGTTATTTTTGTTTTATTATTATTATTATTATTATTTTTTTTTTTTTATTATTGTTAATATTTTTATTATTATTATTACTATTAGTATTGTTTTTATTATTATTATTATTATTATTATTATTATTATTATTATTGTTATTATTATTATTATTATTATTATTATTATTATTATTATTATTATTATATATCAGCATTACATAAGTCACAGATTCGGCTGTTTTATCCTTCAGTGGGACTAAAATCACAAATCTAGAAAAATGATCCACACAAATTAGGACGTAAGAGGATCCTTGATGACTCCTCGAAGTTGTAACAAGTCGATCGCGACTGTGTCAAATGGACGTTCTGGTGTAGGATATTGTAGAATTGGAGCCGGTGCCCTTGTAGTACCCTTATGTTGAGCACATGACAAACACTTAGCAATATGCAATTCTATGTCTTTCATCATAGTACTGTATTCCCAAAATACTTTTTTCTGATCTCCGCCAGAGATTTGTCACGACCGGGGTGATCTGCTTGGGGAGCATCGTGATACAACGTTAGTATCGTTTCACGAAGTGTATCAGGTACGACAATTTGTGTAACAATACCCTCAGTTGTCTGCTTGGAGCAAGCGAAGGAGTATGTCTCGTCGTAGTTCAAATTGATTGAACAGAAGAGTAACTTTGGAAGATTAGCCTCCTCCCCCGACTCTAGAGCGAAAATGACTGTAGACCACAATGGATCGAGTCGTTATTCATCCCTTAATTGCGAGTGGGAGAACGTTAATAGAGGCATCACTGGTGCTATGTTTCTGGACAAAGCGTCTGCGACTACATTTGCTCTTCCCGGTAAATGCTTGAACTAGGGTTCAAACTCTTGAATGGTCAGATACCCGCATGCTAGTCTACCTGAAAGATTTTTGCCGTGAAACAGCTCTGTCACTGCAACGTGATCTGTATAGACAGTTATTTTATAACCAAAGACTATGTCTTTAAACTTCTTCAGTGCCCAAACAACAGCTAACGTTTCTAGAAGCATTACTGAATAACGTGTTTCGGCATTATTAAGTTTACGACTTGCAAAAGCAATCACTCTATATTTTCTTTGTGCATCCAGCTGCATAAGTACAGCGCTGATTCCCTGTATTGAGGCGTCGGTACACCAAGTAAACTCTTGAGAGTAGTCAGAAAATGCTAAAACTGGGGCATTGGTAAGTGCTGTCTTTAGTGCACTAAAACTATCCTCTTGCTCAGCATTCCATACAAAAGTTGCATCCTTCCTAAGTAGCTTAGTCAAGGGTGAAGATAATGTCACATAGCCTTTAATAAAAGAACGATAATATCCAGATAAACCAAGAAAACTACGTACTTTATTAACAGTTGCAGGACGTGGGAACTGGGAAACATCCTTATCTTTGTTATCAACTGTATGAGTGCCGTCACCGTCAACTACACGACCAAAGAATTGGATTCTGGATTTTAAAATTTCACATTTAGAAAGTTTGACTTTGAATCCTGCTGTAGAAAGTTTTTGGAAAACTTCACGGAGTTTAGCAATATGTGTATCTACATCTTTATTGACTATGATGAGATCATCTAAGTAGGCACATACTGTGGTCCCTATCAACCCTGCAAACAAGGTGTTGATCATCCTTTGAAAAATCAGTGGGGCATTTCTGAGACCGAAAGGCAACCTCAGAAATTCAAAATGGCCCAAAGGAGTACTAAAAGCGGTAATCTCTCGAGAATTTTCATCCAGAGGTAATTGTCAATAACCGCTAAGCAAATCAAGGTTGCTAAATACAGCATTATCCTTGCCTTAGGATTGTAAATTATCACTCAAGACAGGCATTGGGTATCTATCTTGGATAATATTTTCATTGACGCGCCTAAAATCAATTACTGGCGCCAACCACCATCCTTCTTAGGGACTAAAAATAGTGGAAAGGGGATTTTGAATGTGTAATAACCTCTTGATCCAACATATCCTCAACCATGTCCTGGACTACAGCGCGCTGGCTATGTGGAAGTCGGTAAGCTGGTATGTAAATTGGGTTTGTGCCTTGTTTTAGGGATATGTGATGTGAGGTTAAATTTGTGTTACCTAGCTGTTCGCCTGGTAAAGCTACAGTGTTTCAGTAGTCGTTAAGAAACTCTAAGAGCCTAGTCTTGCCTTGAGGGTGATGAATCACCTTAACATGTGGTGTTATTTGATCTATCCTCTCCTGTCTGGTTTGCTTAACTGAAGATGAAACGCTACCAATTGGGAATTGCGTAGGCTGTTGGGCAACATGGTTATGATAAACTCGAAAAATCACACAAATAACATCTTTCTTTCAATATTCGTAACGCGTCTGTTCTGTTGAGAACTAGAACGTCTGTTAAACCACCAGGACGAATCATGCTCAATGTAGATTCGCACGATAAGCCTTTAACCTTACATGTTTCCGTAAGACAGACTACATCCGTCCCTGTGTACACGTCAGGTAAAACAACAGTGGCTCTGGTGATTTCCTCATTCTGAAAATGAAGAGTACTCGTTAAAACTGCAGGTATGCTCGTCCAACTATCGCTGCTATAATCACGCTGGGGAAGTGAGCCTGATAGATCTTGGACTCGCTTTGTCTCAATCCATCGTCCTCGTAATAGGAGCGTTGGACAACACATTCACCCTTGCGGAGAGCAATGGTACAGACGTGTGCATGGCACTGAAGGAAATACAATTAACAGTGATAGTATGTTTGCTTGGCTGAACATCTATCAAATTAGTTTTAAGAGTCAGAAGACCTATTAAACCGTAAGCTGGTAAATTAAAGTCTTGGACCACATAAAAATCTGCAAAAATGATATACCACGTCTAGAAAAACGTAGTGGTAATGTTACCATTCCTGTTATGCCCAGCTGAGTACCGGAAACTCCTGAGAGATCGATGTCAGTAGGTCGAATAAAAAATTCTCGGTGAGGGGATCTACGTTGTAACTCTTGATAGGATGCCAAAGAAAGTACGTTTGCACAAGCACCCGTATCAATGTCTAACGCTAACTTGACTGACCCAACCCTCGCCGTAATTGATAACACTTCCGCTTCAGTTAGCTCCGCTATTAATGAGACTGTAACAGAAGCGTTGTTGCCTGTTGGTAGTGGTGTAGCTACACTATGTCGGTCTGGGACTGATGTTGGTCTTCCCCCGACTTCCTGTGAAAACGACGGCTTGGCTTACCATGGTGGGATACCTGGGGTAACTCCATCCCTATTTGTCTACATCGTCGGAACTGCTGCACAATCATCCGTATATGGGTGGGAGAATCATGGTATAAACACCACACGTCAGCTGTCTGGTCTGAAGCAGACCTGGTTTGAGCCGCTGTTGTATAAGTCTTAGGTGGGCCTAGTCGCTGTGGTGGTTGAGGGGTTGGTTTGTTTTTAGACTTAGCACCACTTCGTTGGATTTGGGAACAAAAATCAACATTATGACTGTTTTTCTTGCAATGTGTGCATACATAATGTTGCTTTTTTGTTGCTGAGTTCTTAGGAACTCGTTGCTGAATTGACACTACAGGTGTTACTGTCCTTGCTAGGAAATTGTTTGGTTGGTTAGAGGACTTGCTGATATTAAATGTAGCCATGGTTAGTAAGTTGCTAGACAACTTAGATCTGACTGAAAGATACGTGGATGCAAGAGGGAAAGTAATCTCTGACACACTGTGAGATTCTGTAAACTGAGAGGTATCCTGCCTGTAATCAGGTGTTGTATTGTACGTATTACCTGACCTTAGGGTTCCACGACATAAATCGTCATGCAATTGATCAATTAGGTGTTCACTACTCTTAACAGAAATGTCTCGCAGTAAGGGCGCTTGTGTTTCTTGCGAATCTATTAATTCTATGTGTTCAGTATTCACACTTGTACCAAACTAGTGTAGGGCGTCCCCAAGCTAAAGACACGCGGCTTAGACTCTTACAGGAACCTGTGGGTAGAGTGAGTGTGGGCGCTTAACTCACGTGGTTGACATAAACATCAACGTTTCAAAAGGACGTTAAGGACGTAAAAATACTTCACTTAAGGCACATCAGTTACGTTACTGTATCACTTGCATATTCAAACTATTAACTAGGTCAAAATCACTTAAAATGGCGAGTTATAATAAAGAGAAAAGGACATACCTGTGGGTAGAGTGAGTGTGAGCACTTAACTGACGGTTGAAGGCGCCCGCCTCACTCCCCACCCACTCTAAGTTCGAGTGCCACTTCATCCAACTATTTCAATGTACAGTAGTACCCCACTTAACGCCGTCAATAAAACCCACAGGGTACCGTGTTAAGTGAAAACCGCGCTAAGTGAACAACAGAACATATGGGATTAATTCCAATAGAAACTGGCCCGATCCCCAAACTCCACTTTTTCCGACACAATACCTATGTTCTAGTAAAAATAACATCTTAATTTTATGATGGTACATGCACACACTTAATACTTAAGAGAAATAGAGAAATACAGTCGCCAAGTTAATGTCCATTCAAATAATGGACTCGACTCCCTCCCCCTCTTCTCACACTACACTGCTGGCTCTTCCCTCTCTGAGAAATTTTGGGGGGAAAACCACTAGATTTTAATAAATAATACCTCAAACTAAAGTTAGGATAATATAATTGACATTGCTGGATTCCTTGTAAGACCAGGAATATTTTGAATACAATGTCATATATTTTGCACAAAAAATAACATATTTACTCAGAGTAAACATTATATCTAAAATTTGTATGTCTAATGCAAAATCTATGATGTTTATAATCAAAATGATCATCATATTGTAAGAATTCCAGCAATGTAAATTATATTCTGGCCGGGTAATTTGTATGAATTTTATGAGCTAAAACAGGCAGTCAGGCAGGGTGGCGGGTGGGGCGAATCTAAAAATGGCTCTCGAGCCGGACACTCACCGCGTATACGTGGAAAAAACCCGCGTTAAGTGAAAGTTCGGCTCTGGCGAGGCACCGCGTATACGGTAAAACGCGCTAAGCGAAACCGCATTAAGCGGGGTAATACTGTACTACGTTACTGTATACTCTGACTTTTGAAACTGAGACTACGAACTCAGTTTCATTCCCTAATATTCTCTTTACAAACTATGCTCTGACTGAGCTATTGAAGGCAAGAATTAAATTGATTTCAAAGGTTCTGGATGGCAATCCCGTTGGGCGGAGCCTAAGCCAAGTAGCGTCCCACTACATCTACAAAGAAAGCTGGTCTGGAGGTTCCCTTCAGGTTAATTAACTAATTCCAGTTAACATCCTTACAACAATTTCACTATGAGTATCAGGGTCTCTGATATTCATAGGTGAAAAAGAGCTGACAAGTCTCGGTAGGTGAAAAAGAGCTAACAAGTCTCGGTCAACAAAATACGGCATCTGTATGACGACGTCAATGATACAGAGAAAACGGAGGATGTTTCCACTGGGAGACTCAGAATTTTTTCAGGTTTTGTGGGCGTGGAGCGTAATATGAATTATTAGGTTATAACAGGCTAGCCGTCATTACGATCATGACAGCTGTATGGGTTGGTTGTTCTTTGAGAAGGGAAAAAATGTACAGACAGCATATCCACAACAATTGAGAGTTGGGGGTAGTGGGGTGTCTGACGTTAAGCCTTTGTAGTGATGGATACTCCCACACGGCAGGCGTTAACAAATGTACTGGGTCACGTCCACTTGAGATGGGGACTTCAGCCATCTGCTTGTTGTCACAAGGTGTTGCCACACTACAGTGAATTATGTTTAACTCACTTAAATGTTATTTAATTAAAAAAAAATTGTATGTCGATCTGGGATGACATTTAAATATATCACTAGACATATAACGTTGCTCATGAGAATATATCCGGTATATAGCCTTGGAGAATAACACTTAGAAAATTTCACGGTGACATCGGTTCTTGCAGTTAGGTACACTGCTTCACTGGTTCAGTTAATGGTTCTCTCTTTTCGCTGCCACCTTTATATATAAGCTTTGGGTAGAGTTCCCTTTTAACCTGGCTTATATATAAATAAGTTGAGGGGTTAAGTTACAACCCAAAATAGTCTTTCTCCATTTTATTGGTAAAACTATACTGGTCACAGTCTATTAGTAGATGCACCGTAATTAACACTGTAAGCTGTGAGTGTTAGTTGAGGACAGGGCTCAACTTGAATGAGTTAAGTCACCCGTCCGATTCTCGTGAGGCTCAAGTGAAGACTGGTGGCCCAGAGGTAGCGTTCCCCGGTCACAATTATAAGATCATGAGTTCGAATCCTGGCCGGGTGAGGTGTTGATTATATGTAGAAGACTGCGTGCTTTATTGGGCTAATGAAATATATATGGATCCTGGTGTTTCGAAGCCGGATTTGGTAAAGCGTTGCTCTGATCACCTAAGTGGCACGGGTGATCCCCATTAGAGGTTCACGGCGCCATAAGCTCGTTGAACAGGCTTTGTGTGAAATATAACAGAGTCTAGGACTGCTTTTAGTGTCCTGGTGGCCCAGAAGTAGCGTTCCCCTGTCACAATTATAAGATCGTGGGTTCGAATCCTGGCGGGGTGAGGTGTTGATTATATGTAGAAGTCCGCGTGCTTTATTGGCCTAATGAAATATATATATATATATATATATATATATATATATATATATATATATATATATATATATATATATATATATATATATATATATATATATATATATATATATATATATATATATATATATTCAAAGTCCGTGTGTTATATGGACTAAAAATGAAGTATACATGGTACCTCGTGTTTCATACCAGCTGGATTCGGTAAAATGCTACTGACATCCACATAAGCAGCACAGGCAGTTCCCAATGAAAGGTTCACGGCGCCATCAGCTCGATGAACAGGCTTTGTGTGAAATATCACATAGTCTAGAACTGCTTTTAGTGCTCTTGTGGTATGGTCGGTAGGCGTTCCCTGGTCCCATGCATTAGGTCGAGGGTTCGAGTCCTGGCTGGTGAGGTCGTTGATTATATGTTCAAAGTCCGTGTGTTATATGGACTAAAAATGAAGTATATATATATATAACTACTAAGCTTGTACCAGCACTCACCGATGGGCTGAGGTGGTAGAGTGAGTGTGTGGTGGATAGTGGAGCGAAGGAGGAGGATGGTGGGAGGGGAGGAGTATGGCGGGAGCGGTGGAGGAGGGTGGGAGACTCTGCGGCTGCCTCCTCCTGTTCTAACTGGGGTTTCTCCGCCGCTGTTTGCTCCTCCGCCGTTGTTGTTTGCTCCTCCTCGGCTGCTGGCTGTTGTAAAGAAGCTGCTTCTGCCGTCCCACGACGAAAAAATGAATCCAGTGTTGACTGCTTGGTGCTACTCTTCTCCTTATAGATCTCGGTGTAAAAACCAAGACTCTCATCAATGCTGTGTTGAACCTTTGAGCTACGTTCTCTGTTTGGGTCGTCATCTATAAGGATTTGCATTCCTTGCTGGAACATATTTAACGATTCTGCCATCCTCTTGAAAGTTAGCGTTCGTTGAGCTAATTCTTCGTCGTCGACGTTATACTACCAGATTCTGGGGTCACTAATTCTAAGGGGGGATAACTTAGCTATAGGCATTGGGTTGGGTTTTTCATTGACCAAATCGATAAGGGGAAGAAGGGTGAAACAATAACATGTCTTAACTAATTTATTCCTTTTAAAACATATTGCATTCCGTCAAAATACCAGAAGAGTTGGCCTTCCTCAGAAGAACAACTATGATTTTAGTTACACCGCTCAACAACAGACGTCTTACATTAATTGCGTGTCATTAACATACTCATTCCTCATAACAATCATTGACACTCCTTACCTCGGTCATTCCTTCTAACTTATAACACCAAACACGTCAGACTGCACCACCTGTTAGACTTTAGAGTATAACATCACCTGTTACATTACAAAAAGAGTTGGCCTTCATCAGAAGAACAACTATTATTTTCATTACATTTCTCTTGATGAGCAGATGGGATACTTCCCAGGTAATCATACCAGTACTGGTTCCACGCCTGGTATTATAGGTCGCTCCACGTAGCGACAGCAAAACTTCTCAAGTATACAGTGATTTTCTCCTATCCTGGGTGGTGATATGTAGGGTATCTACAGATCCACAGTGGAGGTTCATGACCACTGTGGTGTGGCCTTCACAGTGTGGTCATGGCTGACGCCCGGTAGGCGCTCAGAATGCGTCGTCCTGTGTTGGAAGAAATCGAGGCATCACTAAGGGTGATGTCCCGACTCCCATGCTCCTCACTGTTTAGGCCTACATTTCCAATCTTTAATTTTCACTTTGAATTCTTATGGTTCTCACATCTCCATTTTCCTATATATTGTGACCTTGTGCTTTATAAATACATATCTTAATCCTAAATTAGACACTAAGGTAAGGTTCTGGTTTGCTAGTTCTTGGGTAAATTCATTGGGTTATAATATCAACGCGGCACGCCCAAGGCGGCCTAGGCGCCAACCCGAACAAAACCTAGCATCGTATTTTCGTGGCGTAGGTATACAAGATATTTTCTTTGAAGCATAGTTTCTAGATCACTTCCAACACTTCACATAGGTCTGATACATTTATCCTTTTTCCAGATCATTGTTCTCTTGTATTTTAATCTGATACCTGCAGTAGTTATGTTCACTAATCGTTCACAGACGTAAATAGTATGACCTTCAAACTACGATCTACACTTAGCCCGGATAGTATACTAGTCCGCAGGGCCGTCCCTAGGAGGGTGCGGGGCCCGGGGCAACTCAGCCACTGCGGGGCCCCAGATTATGCGGTCAGAGGAACCCACCCCAACCAACCCCCATTGGACTGTCACTATGGATGGTAAGGTCACGGTTGCGATGGTGGCGTAAGCCGTCAGGTCAGATTAACCAGACAACAGGTAATGTGTCCGAGGTCACTGGGTCTAGTGCTGGGCTCCGCGGGGCCCCCCACACGCGCGGGGCCCCGGGCGGTCGCCCCTGTTCGCCCCCCCTAAAGGACTGGCCTGCTAGTCCGTATCAATTGGACCTTCCCAACCATCCTATGGATACCTTGAGTTCTCCTTAATGCTATGAGTACATACAATTACTATTATATAACCGTACCTGGGTACAATTCAACAAATGATTCAGTAACATTGAGTAGGTGAGTTATTCCTTATCAATGTTTCCCGTTTTCTGAGAGTCTACAAGCGCGGTGGATTTGAATGTTATGTAGAGTAATATGAATTAGAGGGGGTTTTTAGGAATGACTATGATGTGCGCAGTACAACGTCTTCAACGGGACTGTGTTATGTTAACAGTTGCAGGTCTTCATTGATGAGCTCTTCTGTATGGGATGCCAGGACGTCCTCAATACCCTCTGATTCCAGCTCATCAAAGCCTGCCTGTCTAGCCAAGCTGAGGATATCCCTATTCACAGCTGGGACTAAGACTGTGAATCCCATAAAACTGTTGATCGCACTCAGGCCACAATTTATGCCACATACCATTCAGGCAACTTTCTGAAACCTTTTCCCATGCCTTGCCAATGTTGTTAATTGCATGAAGAATGTTGGAGACACTGCAATATTCTCGGATCGTGGGTTTGTTTTCTCCGTTTGTAGCCTTGAGCAGCTGGGCCATGGTGTGGCTTAAATAATACACCTTAAATGAAGCGATGATGCCTTGGTCCATAGGCTGCATCAGTGCTGTCATGTTGGGAGGCAGGAATACAACTCTTACACCGTCATGCAAGTATTCGAGATTGGGAGGATGAGCTGGAGCATTGTCAATGATCAGAAGAATTTTGAAGTCAAGGTTCTCCTTGGCACAGTATTCCTTCATTGGAGGGAAGGCGTACGCGTTTAACCACTGGCTAAATATGGCGCCGGTTATCCATGCCTTCTTTTTTGCCTTGTAAATGACAGGAAGGTGATCCTTAGAGTAATCTTTCAGGGCCCGTGGGTTAGCAGTGCGAGAAATCAGCATAGGCTTCAGCTTGAAGTCGCCAGCAATGTTCGCGCCAAGAAGCAGCGTCAAGCGGTCTTTTGCCGCTTTAAAACCTGCCGCTCTTTTCTCCTCCTTGGCGATATAGGTGCTCTTCCAAAAGAAACCAGTCTCAGCCACATTGAAGACTTGCCTCGATGAGTAGTCTCCTTCCTGGATAATCCGTTTGAATTCTGGCGGGAATGTCTCGGCGGCAACCATATCTGAACTGGCAGCTTCACCAGTCATCTTCATATTGCGAAAGTTATACCTGCGCTTAAATCGTTGAAACCAGCCTCGACTGGCCATAAAGGTCTCTTCCTTCGTTCCTTCACCTTCTTCTGCCTTTACGTCATCAAACAAGGATCTGGCCTTATGATGGATAACCATAAGGCTCACAGGTGCATTGCGTTGAATTTGGTCCACCACCCACATAGCCAGCATCTTTTCTATCACAGTACTTCTGGTACGAGTTGTTTCAGTTGCACTGAGAGTAGTACCACTTCCAGCACTAACCTGAATCTTGTCAGCATTGGTCCGGATAGTACGCACCGTTGTGGGGGTTAGACCAAGCACAGCGGCTATGTCCACAGCATGTTCCCCTTTTTTCAAATCGGATTAAAACGTCCATTTTTTTGTAGCAAGAGTAATGGTATTTTGTTGCCTCTTCACTACACTAGCATCAGTAGCGCTTGATGGGCGCTAGGAAGCCATTTCGAACGGTTAGAGTACAGTTTTAGAGCAAAATCACTTAAGCACACACGAAAGATGTGAAGTTGTAACAAAGATTGGCTTGGCGTCGCTTCGGGACGCCGTGACATTCCGCGAGTCAGGGCAGCGCGCCGAGCCGAGAGAGTGAAGCGCGGCCAGAAAAAGAGAGGGTGATGCTCCATAGAAAGTAGTCCACGACGATGCAAAACGACGTAGTATCGGATCACCGGGATGTGAAACGAATTTTTAGTCTCTAAAGTTTAGCAACGTAGTACTGAAACAACATTAAGCGTGACGACGTTATACATGGACTTACTGAAGTCCATTAAATAGAGGCTTCACTATGTCAAGGGTTTAGATGTTAATGCCCTCTGGTTCTTTTAATGATTACTGTCAGGTGGAACACTTGCTTTCACCAAGGATACTGAATAAGATTATGGATAGTTGTAACAAAAGATGTCTATTTACAAGTATTTACACTGATAATCGGCATGAAGACAATACAGAGCAACATAAACATATGTTGCATGGAAGTGCCGGACTGCCGGCCGGAGCAAATGTCGGGAGTGTAGACACTGGATGCTAAGCGTGGGGTCTTGTATATACACACGGCACAAGTGGTAAATTGGCATCTTCTCAGCAACTTCACAGGAGATAAAGTATCCTCCTAACCAGCACAGGTACTTGGTAATGGACCTGGGAGGAACAGCACAGAGGCTAGGGCTGACAGTGTCCTAGCTGGCGTGCTGACATACAACTTAGGCTAGGAGTGCAGCAGTTCACACCAACGTCATCAGGAATAAAAAGCTGCAACAATACAGTCCATTTAGAATAGTGAATAATCATTTCAGTAGCAACTGTACTGTAGTTGCACAATTCATACACACTAAGTTGTACATACATGGTAATTAACAAACATTACACAAGGCTTCCTTAAAACATAAATAACACCATAGGAACCATAAATCAAAAATTATAATATATGGAATACTCACAGGTAGCAGATGACCAACTGGGTCAGAGGAAGGGAGCCAATTGACCAGCCATAAAGTTACACTCCGCAATATGACTCGGTTCGAACTATCCATGAGCAACACCTGCTTCAGATATAGAGAACAAACCTAACACTGAACAATGCAGTTCCATCAATCATTGGACAGGAATACAAACCACTTACACACTATAATGCACAATATTTTCTTCCCTTGTATAATTAAGACAAAAAGTTTGATAATTTATGATGTTTTTGTTGATTCTTTCAATTCAGAGATTTATCGTACTTTTTTGGAGGGGGTGTTGCAAATGTACCGGGTAGATGTTCTTACCCCTCAATAATGGAGCTAAGACTATTCTTCCAGGCAGGTATACTGGGTATTCCACCTAGTAACATTTATGTAGGCAGGTATACTGGGTATTCCACCGAGTAACATTTATGTAACTAGTTGTGGAATGTCAGGTAATCCCATCTAATAGTCAGTCACCTTGTACTAGCCCTTGTTCCCTCCAGCTGGTACGGTACTGTGTAACTCTTGTTGTTACTTTGTACTTTCAGTTGGATTATCGTTGCAATCTCTGTTTGTAGTTGTATCACAAGTATCTTTTTCTCAGAGGCGAATCAACCGATATTAGGCAACTGTCCATTTGTGAAAGAATATAGGAATCAATTTACAGAGTTCCTTTGGCATGTCTGTTGTGTGTGAGATACAGGTGTTAAGTCCATTGAGAGCTGGGCACTTGGGGATGACCTGTGCCAATCAGAGGTGCATGGAGTACATAGGAATGTTACCAACTCATGAGAAGGAAGTGAGAAGTTATGCTTAGTTACTGTTTAACTAGTTATTTCAGGCAGTGTAATTTGTACATAAATATATGTACATAACCTACATTTTTATAAGTACTACTGTCTATATGTTGACAAAGGCTATTACAAGACTGTGGGGCAAATATGTGTCTTTTTATCGTGTGTGCATGTGTGTATGTGTGTGTGTGTGTGTTTGTGTGTGTGTGTGCGTGTGTGTGTGTAAGCACACGCAGGGTGGTGTAATGCATCTAGTGTGGCAGCATTATATTTGTGCTAAGATGCAAGCACTGCTTGTGTCCTCTCGTTTTCAGCTAACGCTGCTGGCTAGTCCTCGTGGTGAACAGGGAAGCAAATTGCATAAGTCTTCCCTTGCCAGTACATAGCCTCTTCACCATCAAGACTCCTGCTGTGCCTCCTCGTGGCAACACAGGGTCAATGGGTGCCTCGTTGACCCAGGCTAGACCAGCAGGGATCTAGGAGTAGCAGTGGGCCCCAGAGGAACAGTGCATAGGCCCATTGACATGTGAACACCTCCTGGCGCCTAATAACCACTGCCCCGCTGCCTTGAGGATTAACCTTGATAGGTATAAGGCTACGGGAGTAAACCCCGAATGAAAAATCTGCGGTGGAGCCCTGCATCAGGCAGACATGCCTAACAGACCTCCAACTAGACCCCAACGGCGGAAGAGGAGTGAACACCATGGGAACCCAACAGCTTCACCACTGGATCAGGAGAAGGGAGAGTCAAGATGTGTGGTTGCAGCCTACGCTCGTGCCTCACCACATGAATCAACTCATCGGCAACCATCATCCAGCTCAACATACTCCTCACCATCATCATCAAACCCTTATACTCCAAAATTCCTATGGCGACGGACAAGTAGTGACGGGGACATGCAGATATGACTGCCGGGAGTCTCTAGTCACAACTCTGCACATGGGTGGCACAGATAAGATGGGTGTTTATGCACTGGAATTTAGGCAGCAGTGCAATCCGGTCCTGTCTGTGCGACTGAGCAGCCCATTCGAGGAGCCACTCTGCTCACACCACATGGAGAGGGGGCTAGAAAAGGTACCCTCAACATAGCCTGCCTAAAGAACTAACCTGACTGGGCAACTGCATCCACAATTATAATCCCAGATCCAAACCAAAACAAACTATACAACCTCTTATGGTTGCTGCATGGAATGTTAGGACCCTTCTAGATACTGGCACAAATGAGCATCCTGAAAGAAGAACCACCCTTGTGGCAAAAGAACTGGCTATGTATAGCATCGACATAGCAGCCATGAGTGAGTCCCGGCTATACCTTCTCCTGGAAAGGTAAGCCTGCTGTGGAGAGAAACCACATTTGTGGAGCTGGCTTTGCCATCCATCAATGCATCCCACACAGACTAATTGAAATGCCTGTTGGGTTCAACGAGTGCGTCATGATGCTCAGAGTCCCACTGAATCACTCACGTCATGCCTTTTTCATCAGTGTATGTGCCCCAACACTGGATGTAGAGGATGACATGAAGGAGGCCTTTTATGCTGACCTTGACAGTGCCAACCTCTATCCCCAGTGAAAATAAGGTTGTGCTCCTTGGTGACTTCAATGCCAAAGTTGGCAGAAATGTTGACATTTGGCAGAGAATGATAGTGGAGAAATGGACTTGGCAAGTGTAATCCCAATGGCCTAATCATCCTCAGCAAGTGTGCTATACACAACCTCACTATCACCAATACCTTGTTTAGTCAGGTCAATAAGTTCAAGGGTTCGTGGCAACACCCACGATCCAAACACTGGTATCTCATTGAGAAAGATTGCCAAGATGTCCTAAATGCCTGAGCCATGCGTGGCTCAGACCACTGCGACGCTGATCATCGTCTTGTTAGAGCCAAGCTCTTACTTCACATCACCCCAAAATGACAAAGGCAACAAGCCTCCAGAAGAGAGCAGCTCAAACATAGTCTGATAAACAACCCGACAACAAACAACCCAAATCCTAGTCCTGAATTAGGAATTATCGACACTGTCATGACAAAACCCTGGAGAGACGCCCTCGGCCAGATCAAAAGAATACACAGTCTCAGACCAAAGCTCATATCTTCCGCAAAATGAAAGCAATGGTCCAGCGTGAACTTCGCAAACTAAAGAACGACCAGTTTAAAAATAAAGCATGTGAAATGCAAAAACTTGCAGATCAACACAAGATATGCAAATTTTTCAATCCCTTAAAAACATTTTATGGGCCAATCGCTCATGGCACAGCCCCCCTCTGCTCATCTGAGGGTAACTTCTCAATTAAAGACTAAGAATGCATCCTTCAGCACTACCATTCGCTGCTCAACCAAAACACCGATGTGGATGTCCTGACTATCCAGCAGGTCCTTCAGCATCCAGAGCTGACCTATCTCAGCAATCCTCCATCCGTAGATGAGGTAGCTACTGCCATCAAACAGATGGAAAATAACAAAGCCTCAGGGACTGATGGAATCCCAGCCAACGTGTATAAAACAGGAGGATCTCTGCTTGCCAGCCATCTCCTCTCTCTCCTGGAGAATATATTGGAAAAGGAGGAAATCACCAAGCTCTTAAAGACGCCTCCATCACCAATATTTATAAGAGCAAGGGAGACCAGTCAGACTGTGGCAACTACAGCGGGATCTCAATGCTGTCCGTAGCTGGCAAGATTATCCTCAGAGTCCTCCAAAACAGACTTCTTCCTGAGGCGGAAAGCTTCCTCCCAGAATCTCAATGTGGCTTTAGACCAGGGGTGTCAAACTCATGGCCCGCGGGATGGTCAGGTGTGGCCGTGGGATGACGGTAAAATTCATCAGCCCGTGACATTATGATAGAAAAAGATATGAAGGAGAAAAATACAGATATGAATAAGAGAATAAATTCCGAAATGATCTTTACATCATCGTGGCAATAATTTAATTGATATTGTTAATACTAATAATAATACTAGGCCTATTGTAAAAGGAAAATGCTTAAAATCTAAATCACTAAGAGACTATCGTAAGGAATTAAAAAAACGAAGCCGCAGTCACTTCTGGCATCTGAACAAAGGCAACAGCCAAACATTGCAACACTACGGTAGGCTAACAGACGAGAAAAAAACGGTGTATGCTGTTGGACTCTCTCCATTTCTTTGGAGAAATCGTGGGTTATACTTCGTCTTTTAATAACTCAGTAATCTATAGCTATGACTAAATATATGTAGTATTGATGTGTAGTCAGTCCTTTGAAATGAAAAGAATATATAAGACTAGTAGGGAAACTTTGTACACATGACGGTCGCATCAAACCCGCTAACCACCGCCTTGCGCTAGACTTCGCCTGTGTACGGGTTCAGTTCAGATTCATATTTTTTTTCTCCTTTTTGGGGGCGCATTGTAAATCATATATCTACCTACCAGTTTCTTTATTAATCTCTCTCTCTCTCTCTCTCTCTCTCTCTCTCTCAGTCTGTAAGTCTGTCTGTTTGTTTGTGTAAAATCCTAACATAGAATTAGCTATGGAATTATTTCGTCTTTGTTTGCAGATTAGCTGTTGAAATGGCAACTAAACGAAAAGGGGATGAACCTGTAGGTGTTCGTGGTATAATGTTGTCTAGCACTCAGGATGGATGGAAGCTCTAAGGTGGTTTTCTTGTATAATATAAGTTATATGATTTACAGTCTGGTGCTGGAGGTGCCGTGTGGTGAGGAGCTGCTCAGTAGAGACGTTCGGTGAGTAGCGTGTTGAAGGAGGTAGATGTGCAGGAGCTTCGTTAGAGAAGATGTTGCCTGTTGCTGGCCTCCTGGTTGAATGAAAGCTGGACAGCGTGGAGCTTGCTGGAGGAGGTGTTGCGTGTTCAGGAAGATGGGCCAGAATGAGAGCTGGTTGGTGAGGAAGCTCAGAGAAGGACAGCTGGTGGGTCGCCATGCTCGCTGGCGGGAGCGAGGACCGCCAGGCAGGCGAGGAGAAGCGAGGGCCGCCAGGCAGCGGCAGAGGAGGAGGTGTTGCTTGTTCAAGAAGAGAGACCAGAATGAATCTCAATGGAGAGACAGAGCTTATATACCCAGCAGCCGTGAGTCCTCTATGAGTCATGTTGGGAAAACCCGAGAAAGTCGCCAGTCTTTTGGTTCGGTTGCTAGGATACGGTGACATTGGAATGAGGATACGCAGTTGTAGGGGAGACGTCCACTACAATACTCCCCCTTCCCTCCAGGCAGTGTAGGAGACTTGTTGTCTGTAGAGTTGCTTAGCACATGTGAGGCAGACCGGGCGGTGCATGCCTCATGTGAGACAACGGCGATGGCGTGAATGAGCCGATCGCTGAAATACAACTGTCTAGATACACACTATCTGTGGGAGAAGGGAGAAAAAGGGTGTGTGGAGGCGATGAATGTTGTGCTTCCCTCACGACAGGTACAGGGTCGTCAGATGCGCCTGCTGGGGTGTGTGTGGGCCTGGGTCAGGAGCAGGGGCTGCGTCAGCAGAAGCGGATTAGGGCTCGTGACAGCAGCAGGGTGCAGGACATTAGCAGGGAGTACCTGAGGGAGAAAAGAGGGTGTGTGGGGCGACTCAGGAACAGAGGCCCCGTCACGGCAGGGGTTACTGCTGGGCCGGGGTCGGCGTCTGAGGCAGGACGGGTGTGCTGGGGTCGTCAGGATGTGGTGCTTGGGGCAGGAAGAGGAGCTGGTGTCTGCTTAGAGTAACAGAGCTGCTTCTGTGTGGATAAGCCATTCTTCTATGCTGCTTGAAGACTGGGAGCGTGATCAGTGTCTCCTCCATCCTGTGTGAGTGCTAATCTCCGGGAGTCACCATTTGTAGGGTTCGTGGTATAATGTTGTCTAGCACTCAGGATGGATGGAAACTCTAAGGTGGTTTTCTTGTATAATATAAGTTATATGATTTACAGTCTGGTGCTGGAGGTGCTGTGTGGTGAGGAGCTGCTCAGTAGAGACGTTCGGTGAGTAGCGTGTTGAAGGAGGTAGATGTGCAGGAGCTTCGTTAGAGAAGATGTTGCCTGTTGCTGGCCTCCTGGTTGAATGAAAGCTGGACAGCGTGGAGCTTGCTGGAGGAGGTGTTGCGTGTTCAGGAAGATGGGCCAGAATGAGAGCTGGTTGGTGAGGAAGCTCAGAGAAGGACAGCTGGTGGGCCGCCATGCTCGCTGGCGGGAGCGAGGACCGCCAGGCAGGCGAGGAGAGGCGAGGGCCGCCAGGCAGCGGCGGAGGAGGAGGTGTTGCTTGTTCAAGAAGAGAGACCAGAATGAATCTCAATGGAGAGACAGAGCTTATATACCCAGCAGCCGTGAGTCCTCTATGAGTCATGTTGGGAAAACCCGAGAAAGTCGCCGGTCTTTTGGTTCGGTTGCTAGGATGCGGTGACATTGGAATGCGGATACGCAGTTGTAGGGGAGACGTCCACTACAAACCTCTCGCATTTCAAGAGGAATGAACCTCAAAATTCTAGTTTGTTGAATTTCACGGGAAACCTATGTGCCTTGTTTGTAAAGAAACTTTGAGCGTCTTTAAATTATACAATTTGAAGAGACACTTTGACACCAAACAGGCAACCAGGTATGGAAATATGACAGAAAATGAGAAAAAACTACTTATTGATCTTAAAAAAACGACTGTCTAAGCAAGAACAGAACTGTTTCCAAAATCCAGTTCAGGAAAACAAAGCTCTTACAAAAGTTATTTTTTATTTTATTTATTTTTCATAATTATTTTTTTTTATGGGTATTAGCCCACATGGGCACAGGTCACTGGCCCACATCACGGTCTGGGGGGCGAAAATGTAATCATAATAATAATAATAATAATAATAATAATAATAATAATAATAATAATAATAATAATAATAATAATAATAATTATAACAGTAATAATAATAAAAATAATAATAATAATAATAATAATAATAATAATAATAATAATAATAATTCATAGTAAATAAAATTTATCAAAAAAATACAAATTTGAAAATAAAATAATAAATTAATAATTATAATAGTAACAACACTATAAAAAATACTTTAAAGATACAAAAATGAAAAAAAGATCAAAAGTGAGAAATAATATAGGTACATGTGTTGTCAATAGCAAGAGAAGCAATTGAGACGTGCAATTGTGGGTAAATGAGGCAGAAAGTCAGATCAGCAACCTGGGACTTGGTCACAATTTTCGTGATGCCATATGGCAGCAGGGTCTACCATTAGACAACACATTATGCTTCCAATATCTTCCCAGGCGATAGTACCTCCCTGTTTGGGAGCTGCCTACTACCCACTACTCAGTGCCTACTACCTACTACTCAGTTACATCATTACACAAAAAAATTGCAGAGGCATAGAAACCTTCCACTGAGGGTGAATTCATTAAAGACTGCATGGAAGAAGCAGCAGAACTCTTAGTGCCTTAGAAAAAGCAACTGTTTGAAATGGTGAGTCTGTCAAGGAATACAGTGGTGTCAAGAATCGAAGAAATGAGTAAAAATATTAGTGAACAGCTAAGTGACAAATCCAAGAAGTTTGCCCGCTTCAGTCTTGCTTTCGATGAGAGCTGAGCAATGACATGACTGATACTGCACAACTTTCCATCTTCATCCGAGGTATCACAAAAGAATTTATTATCCATGAAAATATTCTTGCTTTTGAAAGTATTCATGAGCGAACATGTGGTGCGGATGTGAAGGAAGCAGTTATGAAGGCCATTGCAGAAACAGTGCCACAGCTGTCATGGAGTAAGCTTGCTGGATTGACCACAGATGGGGCACCAGCTATGATGAGTAAGGAAAATGGAGCTGTAGCTCTCATAAAGAACAAGTGCAAAATGAAAATGCAGATCAAGATGTTTTGGCAATTCACTGCATTGTTCATCAAGAAGCTCTGGTTGGAAAAATAATGAACATGGGTCATGTAATGGCTGTTCTTGTGAAGTGTTTTAATGAACGTTGTTCTAAAGGGCTAAAGCACAGAGAATTTCAAGCTTTTCTAGAAGAAATAGATGCAGAGTTCAATGATGTTCCCTACCACTCTGAGATGGTTGAGCAGAGGAAGAATCCTGGGATGTTTTCTTGCATTGAGAAAGGAAATCGAGATCTTTGTCAATAATAAGCTGCCAGAACTAAAAGCAAAAAATGGAAAATTAATTTCAAGTATTTTCTCAGATCCTGAATGGCTGCTGGACCTTGGATTTCTAGTGGACATAACTCAGCACCTGAACATTCTTAACATTAGGATGCAAGGATGTGATCAGCTGATCACAGAACTCATGAACCATGTCAAAAATTTCCAAAGCAAACTTTTCTCTTCCAGAAGCAACTAGAAAAGGGCAATCTCTTGCAGTTCAAAGCAATGCAGTCAATGCTTGATGAAACTGGTGCCCCCTGAATACAGCAGATTCGTTAAGCACTGTGAAGACTTGAAGGAAAACTTTGAGAAGCGCTTTCAGGATCTTCATGGAAGAGAAAAGAGCCTATCTTTGTTTAAGAATCCCTTCCTCGTGAATGCTGGGGAGTTTAGTAATGCAGAAATGCAGCTAGAAATACTTGACATCCAGGCCAACTTTTCTCTTCAAGCATTCTTTGCCGACCACAGTCTTGCTGCATTTTATGTGAGAGTGGACAAGGAAAAGCCACCACCCATTCATCACAGTGCATGTTTTTGGGCTGTTCAGTTTGGAAGTACTTATGTGTGTGAACAGTCATTCTCTCGGATGAAGATAAATAAATTTAATTACCGAACCTGCATTACTGATAAGCATTTGGATGCCATTCTTCGACTTGGAATATCACCTTTGCAGCCAGGAATCGAACCCTCTACTGGGTGGGACTAGTTCCCTAGTCCCACCCAGTATATATACCATGTTTTTTACTTCCCTTAGTCCGTACTCACCCCTGAAGATGTGAATTACATGAAAGCGCTTGGGAACTTCGTGTTTTTTTTTCTTGTGGTTATCAGCATATACCTGGATCACGCGCACCCACAGTGATTTACTTGCATATATATATATATATATATATATATATATATATATATATATATATATATATATATATATATATATATATATATATATATATATATATATATATATATATATATATATATATATATATATATATATATATATATATATATATATATATATATATATATATATATATATATATATATATATATATATGTGTGTGTGTGTGTGTGTGTGTGTGTATGGTCCCTGTTCACCGAGATTTCGGTTAACAAGTTATTTCCCATAAGATTCTTAAATTCGGTTAACGAGCAACCCCTCGGTTAACGAGTTTCTTCGAGCCGACCTCAACAAGTTTTGGCTTGCACTGGGTGGTCAACCAGCTGTAGTATTAGTCCACCAATACATTAATTGGTCAGGAGTAGGTGAGAAGTCCCTGGGGAGGCGAAGGGGTTAGCCAGGGTGAGATCTGCTGGGCTGCAGTCCATCTTCTTTGTGTGATGCGCGGATGCCAAGGAGCACTAAGGGCAGAGCATCCATCCAGCTGTAGGGGTCGTGCTGTGCCTTGATGGCGTCCTTCAGCTAACGATGAAACCACTCTACCATGCCTTTGGATTGAAGGTGGTAAGAAGTAGTGCAGTGTCTGGAAGTGCCGAGGAACTGCAGGAGACTATGCCAGAGGTGAGACTCAAACTGAACTCCTCGGTCAGTGATGACAGTCGTGGGAGGACTGAAACGGGAGACCCAACCAGACAGGAAGGCGCATACGGCTGACTCTGCTATAGCATTAGACATGGGAATGGCTTCTGTCCACCTGGTGAAACGGTCAATGCAGGTGAAGATGTAGGTGTTGTCGCAGGATGATAGAAGAGGTCCCACAATGTCGAGGTGCACCACTTGGAAGCGTCCTTTGGTCACAGGGAAGGTTTCTAAGGGAGCACTTGTGTGTCGATGTATCTTAGAGGACTGGCAGGCCAGGCACTGGGCAGTCCATTTCCGAGTATCAGCCTTGATACCGGGCCAGACGACACGTTGCGCGAGAAGGCGCTGGGAGGCCCATACACCTGGGTGGCTGAGACCATGGATGCGGTCGAAGATGGTGCGGAGGTGGATGTGAGGCACGAACGGTCTAAGCTGCCCACAGGACATGTCGCACCACAACTTGATGTTCGTGCCGGGAACGGGGAGTTTTTGGAGGGCGAGACCTGAGGGAGATGTCTTGTATGCTGTAAGGTCTTCGTCGTTCTCTTGAGCTATGGCGAGCTGTCTGTGACCCATGAGTGGAGATGAGGGAAGGATGCTGGATATACAACAAGAGAGGGTGTCGGCGATCTCGTTGTGGGTGCTCTTGGTGTGTTGGATGTCGTTGGTGAACTCCAAGATGTAAGCCAAGTGGCGAAGAACACGAAGTGTATGTGTCTGAGAGGCTGAAGCGAAGACGTGGACGAGGGGCTTGTGATCAGTGAAGATGGTGAACTGTCGGGCCTCGAAGAAGTGCTGCAAATGCTTGACAATAAGATATATGGCCAGGAGCTCTCAATCGAAGGTGTTGTACTTGAGTTGAGGTGGTTGAAGCCGCTGTGAGAAGAAGGCAATAGGCATGAGAGTTCCGTTGATTTCCTGCTGTAAGATGGCGCCCACGGCAGTAGAAGAAGCATCTGTTGTGAGAGTGGTCTGGACGTTGGGAGCAGGGTGAGCCAGCAGGGTAAGGCGTGTGATGTGCTGCTTGATAGTGGTGAATGCTATAAAAGCCTCTTGAGTCCATATGAGAGGCTTGTGAGACGTCTTGGGGAGTCCCTTGACAAGATCTTGGAGAGGAGCAAGGCTGTTAGCAGCCTGGGCAATGAAGCGGTGGTAGTTGTTGACTAAACCCAGGAATTCTCGGAGCTTCTTCGTTGTTTAGGTTTGGGGAATTCCTTAATGGCAGTTACCTTCTGTGGTAGGGGTTGGATGCCGCTCGACGAGACTCTGACTGAGGAAGTCGATGGAGGAGGCTCCGAAGACGCACTTGGTGGGATGAACTTTCATGTTGTTCTGCAGGCGTTGGAGAAGGAGCTGTAGGTGGTGGTGATGCTCGGCAGGCGTCGTAGATGCGACGAGAATGTCGTCTCTGTAGACAGTGACAAAGTCGAGGTCGCGAAGCATGTGGTCCATGTACCTCTGGAAGGTCTGAGCTACATTGAGTAGTCCAAAACTCATGTAGGCATACTCGAAGAGACCGAACGGAGTGGTGAGGGCAATCTTCTGGATATCTGCAGGTGCCACTGGAATCTGATGGAAGGCACGCTCCAAGTAGATCTTCGAGAAGATGGTCTTGCCATGGAGTTTGTGGTGGAAGTCCTCGACATGCGGGATAGGGTACCTGTTTTGTTTGGTGACGAGGTTCAGGGCTCTGTAGTCAGCACATATCCTCCACTCGTTGGATGATGGGTTTGGAACCATGTGAAGAGGAGATGCCAGGGACTCTTTGAAGGTCGTATGATGCCGTCTTGCAGGAGTCTGTTGAATTCCGCCTTGGCTGCGTTCAGGAGCTCAGGGCAAAGGCGGCGAGGGCGTGAGAAGTCTGGAGGTCCTGGAGCTCGATGTGGTGGAAGATTCCCGACTTAGGTGGTGGTGGAGAGACTCGGGGTGAGAAAAGTTCCTTGAACTTCTTGAGCAGGGAGGAAAACTCGTTGGATGGCGAGAGGCAAGTGGTAGTGTCGGCGACTGTGGCACGTGTACCCCGGATCGGTGTGCTGTAGGCTCATGGATGAGGCAGAGGTTGCTTGGGTCGACGACAAGTTTGTGGAAGGTGAGGAAGTCGAAGCCAAGGATGGGTTGAGAGACATCTGCCATCACGAAGGACCAGTGCAGAGTCTTAGGAATACCAAGGTCTAAGGCGAGGATGTGTGCGCCATAGGAGGCGATGGGGGTACCGTTGGCAGCGAAGAGATCATATGAGGGCTGCTTTGATGTGTCTTGTGGTGAGGGAGGGATGATGCTGACCGATGCCTCTGTGTCAACTAGGAATGTCCTGCCGGAGATGTGGTAAGTGATATGCAGCAGTGAGACGCCTGAAGTGAAGGAGGTTGTGGCGTCTACCAATCCCCGTCGATGCCGTTTCCCGAGTATCTGCAGGGAGTTTCACAACGTCTAGCGTTAGCACCGAAGCGTTGATGGTACCAGCAGAGGGTAGGCGCACTGTGATGGGAGATGGCGGCGGCGTCCGAGGCAAAACGAAGATATCAGGGTTGGTAGGACACAGTGAGTGGGGCAGGAACAGAAGCAGCAGCAGGCATGGAGGAGCAGAGCTGTTCGAGGGTGTCCATCCTGCGGTGTAGACTGTAGCAGGACCCTCATGTCTTGTGAGGTGTTGCTCGTCTGAGGAACGTTGATCCGGTTGACAAAATCGGGTAAGTGACGGTGTGGCCGCCGAGTTGTTTGCGGCAGCATGGCGCACAGCAGTGTATTCATGGAATACTCTGTCTGCCGTGGCTGCGTAGGTCGCCGGGGTTGTAGAGTAGTCCAGTGCAGTCAGAATGAGACGAACTTCTGCAGGGAGCTTCTGAGTGTGAAGCTGGCATAGGATAGTGTCAGGAAGCCTGTCTTTGTGGTGGGAGTTCAGTCTCCGTATCTCGTCCCAGAAGCGTGCAGGCGTTGAGTTGCCGAGGGAGAGATTGGATAGGTCTTGCTGGAAACTAGTGTCAGGGCGCTGGTATCGCCTCTTGAGAGCATCTCGTAGAGCTGCGAACTTGCTGTCATCTCGGGGTTTAGTGATGACTTCTGCAACTTGTGTGGCGACTTCTGTGGGCAGGGAACAGACCAGGGAGACGTACTTCTGTTCGTCTGTAGCTGTAGAGTCAATGAGATCTGCCTCCGTGTGGATTAGCCAGTCATCAATGTTGTGATTGAAGACTGGAAGAGCTATCCACTTCTCATCCATCCTGTGTGAGTGCGTTACTCCGGGGGTCACCATTGTGGTGTTTACGTGATGTAGGATCGCACTAGGATGGAGGTGAGAAGGGAAACTCACTATGGCGTTATATATATATATATATATATATATATATATATATATATATATATATATATATATATATATATATATATATATATATATATATATATATATATATATATATATACAGTCTGCGCGGAATGTGAGATCGTGTGCTGAAAAAATATTGATATTTACGATTATGTTATATAAATAAAGTCAAGTAACACTTACCACTTCAATTAATACTTTGTAGTGTTTCCTCTGCGCTTCAGACAGTCTTTTAGCCTTCGAGGAACACTGTCAGCAAGGTTTTGCAAGAGGTCAGGTGGCAAGTTAGCCCAGGTATCCTTGATGGCTGCCTCTAGCTTCGGGATTGATGATGTGTCAGCGTCGCGCAGACGACGCTTAACAATGGACCACAAATTTTCTATTGGGTTAAGATCTGGGCTACTGCCAGGCCAGTCATTAAGGAAAGGTACCTCACAGTCTTTGAGCCACTGTATGACACTTTTAGCAGTGTGGCATGGGGCACCGTCCTGCATGAAAAGGCTTGCCTTAGCTTTATCAAATGATTCAGGTAAGAAATCACTGAGCAGTTCAAGATAGTTGTACTGATTCATCATCTGGTTCTTAGGGAGGATTACTAGTTCACCAACACCATAATACGTAAAGGAAGCCCAAATCATAAGCGAGGCAGGGTGCTTAACAGTGTACTGTGGGAGGTGCGCGTCTGAGTGGGGGGGGCGGTACACCCTCCTTCCATTACTCCCAGTCACAGAAAACGTAGCCTCATCCGACCATAATACACTCCTCCATGTCTCTAAATCCCACACTTCATATTTCTTGCAAAATTTCACTCTATTTTCCTTCTGTCTCTTTGTCAACAGAGGTTTACGGCGGGCACGAAAGCTCTTAAATCCCAGGTCATCGTGCAGGGCTTGTTGAACACAACGTAACGAGACGTGACTCAAAAGACGGGTGTTTCTCTCTTTCACTTCACGTGCTGTGAGTGAGGGATTGGACCGAACTTGTCGAGAAATAACCTTAAGTGTCCGTGGAGACAATAATTTAGGCCTACCAGACTTAGGTAATGGAGCTGGTAACTCGTCCTCTCCAAGGTCACGGAAACGTTTGACAAGATTTTGAACAACTCGTAATGCCACACCAGTCTGAGCCGATATTTCTCTCAGTACATGGTTCGCTTTGTACAATGCAATCACTGCTGCAATATCGTCTCTTGTAGTAACCCTCCTGGACATCTCTGATGGCCACTATGTCAGGTTAATGCACCTTAAACTAGACAAAACACGGCCACATGGCGCGGGAACCTGCACAATAAATCTTCCCCTCACAGTTGCCAGAGGCGCACTGACTACAAACCGTGATCAGGGTTGCCAGATGAACGACAAGCTTCACGGCCAAAACTTTTTTGATTGGAAGCACAAGGCTATTTTTGCAATCCACGCAAAATAAAATTATCCCCTACAATATCCACTTAAAATGTCGTAATAAAACCAAATTTTCACTTAGAATTGAGAGCCCAATAATTACATTAACATAATATATATAATCTACAGTGAAGATTTACCTTAATCTGAAATGGTAGTGGAGCATGATAATGGTGAAGAACTTGATAACACCAGTTGGCGTAAGCAAAAACGTCTAGTTCGTCATCGTCCCCTGGTTTGTTATATTTTCTACCACTGTCGTAGGACCGTTTCCATTTACTCTTGGACATTTTGAAAATTAGCACTCGGAATTTCAGAAAGTAACTCAGATGGCTTTGAGAGCTCTGAAGCTTAACCCATAAGCTGGACACGTTCAGACTGAACAACTAAGGTAGTAACTAGAAAGATCAGTCAGCTCAGTAGGTCACGTAAACATGTGAAGAGGTGAAGTTGTAGGAGTTCGTGATATTATGTTGTGTAGCACTCAGGATGGATGGATGGAAACTCTAGGTGGTGGTTTTCTTATATAAAATATATTATATGAAAGACAGTCTGGTGCTAGAGATGCCGTGTGGTGAGGAGCTTGCTTGGAAGATACGTTCAGTGAGTAGCATGCTGAAGGAGGTATCTGTGCAGGAGCTTAGTTAGAGACGTTGCAAGTTGCTGTCCTCCAGGGTGAATGAGGGCTGCACAGCGAGGAGCTTGCTTGGAGGAGGTGTTGCGCGTTCAGGAACGTAGGCCAGAATAAATCTCAATGGAGAGACAGAGCTTATATAAACAGCAGCCGGAAGTAAACCCGTGGGAACTCGCCGGTTTCTTGGCTCCGACGTAGCAGATGGCGATCCACCCCCCTCCCCCCCGTGTTGCCAGGATACGGGAGCAGCTGGTGACGCACCCCCCCCCACCTGGGCCGCTCGTTTGGTTACTAGGATACTGTCGCATTGGAATGTGGATGTAGTTTGTAGGGGATCCACTACAAGGTCACTGAGCCAACATTTTCATTGTGAAATTTGAAAATCTGCTAGACTTTTCTTCAAAATCCACTAGATGAGGAATTGATACGTGTTTTACAAAATTCGGCCAAATAGTTTGGCCGTGACCATCCATTTTTCCACGGCCAGGCGAAGTTTTTTACGGCCTAATTAGAGAAATTTGGCCGTGGAAACGGCCATCTGGCAAACCTGACCGTGATGTGTACTCAGTTGCCAAATGTCACCACTTGCCAGCAAACCAAACGTTTTGACAACTCGCATCCCAGGACAGCCTTCACGACATATGATCTTATTTTTGCAAGAACTTAGATCGTCGGCCCTATCGCGATTTAATATTCCGGGCAGACTCTCTCTCTCTCTCTCTCTCTCTCTCTCTCTCTCTCTCTCTCTCTCTATATATATATATATATATATATATATATATATATATATATATATATATATATATATATATATATATATATATATATATTTATATATACTGCATATATATATCTTGATAAAATCACACGGGAAAAGGGAAACAACGGAGCACCTAAGCTTTCGTCTTTATTCAAGACATCTTCAGAGGCAACTGGATTACATGGACAGAGAGAGGCTTAAATATACAGGGTGACCTTATTAAACATGAGGTCAGGTCATAATGATGTCATCCACTAATCCCCACACCAACACCAACACACGTAGAGGAGCTTAAGAGAAGGGGCGACGTGACTAGTCAGGTCAGGTCAAAAATAAGGGACCCACTAAATAACTATCCTACATCTAGAGCAAAGGTTTTCAAAGCCCAAGGTTAAAAAATGCTTTGAAAACCTTTGATCTAGATGTAGGATAGTTATTTAGTGGGTCTATGTAATCCAGTGTCATTAAAAAGCTGCAATAAATCAAACATTAAAACAAATAGCGACAATGAAAGTATTTGGGTAGAGATTGGTGAGGGCAATGAGTCCGTAGTCATTGGTGTTATATATAGACCACCCAATTTGAGTAGGAACGATGGTAAATTGCTATGGGAGGAAATAAAGAAGGCATCTGATAGAAACAATGTATGTATTCTAGGCGATTTCAACTTTTCAGGCATAGATTGGAAAAATCAACTTAGCGATAATGAATCTGAAGATTTTCTAGAAGTAGTACAAGATAGTTTTTATATCAATTCATAAACTCGCCCACTAGAGGAAATAATATCCTCGATTTAGTTCTCAGTAATAATGAAAATCTAGTAAAAGATTTTGGGATTGGAGACGAACTAGGAAACAGTGATCATAAAGCCATATATTTTAACATAATATGGGATGGCAGGAAGAAGGAAAATTCGGCCTCGATCCCGGATTTTAGGAAGGCTAATTACGGTAGCTTAAGGAGAGACCTAAGGGATGACCCTATGGTCAAAAGATTAATCCCCCCACACCTCTGGAAACTGTCAACTTAGGACGGGATAACCCCGAATTTAATTTAGCAGCTACTTATGAACAATTTATTGCGACAATCAATAATGCCCAAAATAAACACATCCCTAAAAGAAAACTCAGATCGATATGGAACCAACCAAAATGGATGAATAATAGACTCTTAGATCTTCTAGGGAAAAAGAAAGGAGTATATAGAAAAGTTAAGAAAGGCGAAAATCACTTACTTGGTTACTATCAGAACCTAACAAGACA